>NW_027412176.1:0-58226 GCF_047663935.1 Musca autumnalis | reverse complement strand
CATGCCCGGTGAACTTTTGTACTGGGAAAGTTATGCCCGGTGAACTTTTGTATTGGGAAAGTCATGCCCGGTGAACTTTTGTATTGGGAAAGTCATGCCCGGTGAACTTTTGTATTGGGAAAGTCATGCCCGGTGAACTTTTGTACTGGGAAAGTCATGCCCGGTGAACTTTTGTATTGGGAAAGTCATGCCCGGTGAACTTTTGTATTGGGAAAGTCATGCCCGGTGAACTTTTGTACTGGGAAAGTCATGCCCGGTGAACTTTTGTATTGGGAAAGTCATGCCCGGTCAAATTTTGTATTGGGAAAGTCATGCCCGGTGAACTTTTGTACTGGGAAAGTCATGCCCGGTGATCTTTTGTATTGGGAAAGTCATGCCCGGTCAACTTTTGTATTGGGAAAGTCATGCCCGGTGATCTTTTGTACTGGGAAAGTCATGCCCGGTGAACTTTTGTATTGGGAAAGTCATGCCCGGTGATCTTTTGTACTGGGAAAGTCATGCCCGGTGAACTTTTGTATTGGGAAAGTCATGCCCGGTGAACTTTTGTATTGGGAAAGTCATGCCCGGTGATCTTTTGTACTGGGAAAGTCATGCCCGGTCAACTTTTGTATTGGGAAAGTCATGCCCGGTGATCTTTTGTATTGGGAAAGTCATGCCCGGTGAACTTTTGTATTGGGAAAGTCATGCCCGGTGAACTTTTGTATTGGGAAAGTCATGCCCGGTGAACTTTTGTATTGGGAAAGTCATGCCCGGTGAACTTTTGTATTGGGAAAGTCATGCCCGGTGAACTTTTGTACTGGGAAAGTCATGCCCGGTGAATTTTGTATGGGAAAAGTCATGCCCGGTGAACTTTTGTATTGGGAAAGTCATGCCCGGTGAACTTTTGTATTGGGAAAGTCATGCCCGGTGAACTTTTGTATTGGGAAAGTCATGCCCGGTGAACTTTTGTATTGGGAAAGTCATGCCCGGTGAACTTTTGTACTGGGAAAGTCATGCCCGGTAAACTTTTGTATTGGGAAAGTCATGCCCGGTGATCTTTTGTACTGGGAAAGTCATGCCCGGTGAACTTTTGTATGGGAAAAGTCATGCTCGGTGATCTTTTGTACTGGGAAAGTCATGCCCGGTCAACTTTTGTATTGGGAAAGTCATGCCCGGTGAACTTTTGTATGGGAAAAGTCATGCCCGGTGAACTTTTGTATTGGGAAAGTCATGCCCGGTGAACTTTTGTATTGGGAAAGTCATGCCCGGTGAACTTTTGTACTGGGAAAGTCATGCCCGGTGAACTTTTGTATTGGGAAGTCATGCCCGGTGAACTTTTGTATTGGGAAAGTCATGCCCGGTCAACTTTTGTATTGGGAAAGTCATGCCCGGTGAACTTTTGTACTGGGAAAGTCATGCCCGGTGAACTTTTGTATTGGGAAAGTCATGCCCGGTGAACTTTTGTATTGGGAAAGTCATGCCCGGTGAACATTTGTACTGGGAAAGTCATGCCCGGTGAACTTTTGTATTGGGAAAGTCATGCCCGGTCAACTTTTGTATTGGGAAAGTCATGCCCGGTGAACTTTTGTATTGGGAAAGTCATGCCCGGTGAACTTTTGTATTGGGAAAGTCATGCCCGGTGAACTTTTGTATGGGAAAAGTCATGCCCGGTGAACTTTTGTATTGGGAAAGTCATGCCCGGTGAACTTTTGTACTGGGAAAGTCATGCCCGGTGAACTTTTGTATTGGGAAAGTCATGCCCGGTGAACTTTTGATTGGGAAAGTCATGCCCGGTGAACTTTTGTACTGGGAAAGTTGTGCCCGGTGAACTTTTGTATTGGGAAAGTCATGCCCGGTCAACTTTTGTATTGGGAAAGTCATGCCCGGTGAACTTTTGTACTGGGAAAGTCATGCCCGGTGAACTTTTGTATGGGAAAAGTCATGCCCGGTCAACTTTTGTATTGGGAAAGTCATGCCCGGTGAACTTTTGTACTGGGAAAGTCATGCCCGGTGAACTTTTGTATTGGAAAAGTCATGCCCGGTGAACTTTTGTACTGGGAAAGTCATGCCCGGTGAACTTTTGTATTGGGAAAGTCATGCCCGGTAAACTTTTGTATTGGGAAAGTCATGCCCGGTGAACTTTTGTATGGGAAAGTCATGCCCGGTGAACTTTTGTATTGGGAAAGTCATGCCCGGTGAACTTTTGTACTGGGAAAGTCATGCCCGGTGAACTTTTGTATTGGGAAGTCATGCCCGGTGAACTTTGTATTGGGAAAGTCATGCCCGGTGAACTTTTGTATGGGAAAGTCATGCCCGGTGAACTTTTGTACTGGGAAAGTCATGCCGATGAACTTTTGTATTGGGAAAGTCATGCCCGGTGAACTTTTGTATTGGGAAAGTCATGTCCGGTGAACTTTTGTACTGGGAAAGTCATGCCCGGTGAACTTTTGTATTGGGAAAGTCATGCCCGGTGAACTTTTGTATTGGGAAAGTCATGCCCGGTCAACTTTTGTATTGGGAAAGTCATGCCCGGTGAACTTTTGTATTGGGAAAGTCATGCCTGGTGATCTTTTGTACTGGGAAAGTCATGCCCGGTGAAGTTTTGTATTGGGAAAGTCATGCCCGGTGATCTTTTGTACTGGGAATGTCATGCCCGGTGAACTTTTGTATTGGGAAAGTCATGCCCGGTGAACTTTTGTATTGGGAAAGTCATGCCCGGTGATCTTTTGTACTGGGAAAGTCATGCCCGGTCAACTTTTGTATTGGGAAAGTCATGCCCGGTGATCTTTTGTATTGGGAAAGTCATGCCCGGTGAACTTTTGTATTGGGAAAGTCATGCCCGGTGAACTTTTGTATTGGGAAAGGCATGCCCGGTGAACTTTTGTATTGGGAAAGTCATGCCCGGTGAACTTTTGTATTGGGAAAGTCATGTCCGGTGAACTTTTGTACTGGGAAAGTCATGCCCGGTGAACTTTTGTATTGGGAAAGTCATGCCCGGTGAACTTTTGTATTGGGAAAGTCATGCCCGGTCAACTTTTGTATTGGGAAAGTCATGCCCGGTCAATTTTGTATTGGGAAAGTCATGCCCGGTGATCTTTTGTATTGGGAAAGTCATGCCCGGTGAACTTTTGTATTGGGAAAGTCATGCCCGGTGAACTTTTGTATTGGGAAAGTCATGCCCGGTGAACTTTTGTATTGGGAAAGTCATGCCCGGTGAAGTTTTGTATTGGGAAAGTCATGCCCGGTGAACTTTTGTATTGGGAAAGTCATGCCCGGTGAACTTTTGTATTGGGAAAGTCATGCCCGGTGATCTTTTGTACTGGGAAAGTCATGCCCGGTGAACTTTTGCATGGGAAAAGTCATGCCCGGTGATCTTTTGTACTGGGAAAGTCATGCCCGGTGAACTTTTGTATTGGGAAAGTCATGCCCGGTGAACTTTTGTATTGGGAAAGTCATGCCCGGTGAACTTTTGTATTGGGAAAGTCATGCCCGGTGAACTTTTGTATTGGGAAAGTCATGCCCGGTCAACTTTTGTATTGGGAAAGTCATGCCCGGTGAACTTTTGTATTGGGAAAGTCATGCCCGGTGAACTTTTGTATTGGGAAAGTCATGCCCGGTGATCTTTGGTACTGGGAAAGTCATACCCGGTGAACTTTTGTATGGGAAAAGTCATGCCCGGTGATCTTTTGTACTGGGAAAGTCATGCCCGGTGATCTTTTGTACTGGGAAAGTCATGCCCGGTCAACTTTTGTATTGGGAAAGTCATGCCCGGTGATCTTTTGTACTGGGAAAGTCATGCCCGGTCAACTTTTGTATTAGGAAAGTCATGCCCGATGAACTTTTGTACTGGGAAAGTCATGCCCGGTGAACTTTTGTATTGGGAAAGTCATGCCCGGTCAACTTTTGTATTGGGAAAGTCATGCCCGGTGATCTTTTGTATTGGGAAAGTCATGCCCGGTGAACTTTTGTATTGGGAAAGTCATGCCCGGTGAACTTTTGTATTGGGAAAGTCATGCCCTGCGAACTTTTGTATTGGGAAAGTCATGCCCGGCGAACTTTTGTACTGGGAAAGTCATGCCCGGTCAACTTTTGTATTGGGAAAGTCATGCCCGGTGAACTTTTGTATTGGGAAAGTCATGCCCGGTGAACTTTTGTATTGGGAAAGTCATGCCCGGTCAACTTTTGTACTGGGAAAGTCATGCCCGGTCAACTTTTGTATTGGGAAAGTCATGCCCGGTCAACTTTTGTATTGGGAAAGTCATGCCCGGTGAACTTTTGTATTGGGAAAGTCATGCCCGATGATCTTTTGTACTGGGAAAGTCATGCCCGGTCAACTTTTGTATTGGGAAAGTCATGCCCGGTGAACTTTTGTATTGGGAAAGTCATGCCCGGTGAACCTTTTGTATTGGGAAAGTCATGTCCGGTGAACTTTTGTATTGGGAAAGTCATGCCCGGTGAACTTTTGTATTGGGAAAGTCATGCCCGGTGAACTTTTGTATTGGGAAAGTCATGCCCGGTGAACTTTTGTATTGGGAAAGTCATGCCCGGTGAACTTTTGTATTGGGAAAGTCATGCCCGGTGATCTTTGGTACTGGGAAAGTCATACCCGGTGAACTTTTGTATGGGAAAAGTCATGCCCGGTGATCTTTTGTACTGGGAAAGTCATGCCCGGTGATCTTTTGTACTGGGAAAGTCATGCCCGGTGAACTTTTGTATGGGAAAAGTCATGCCCGGTGAACTTTTGTATTGGGAAAGTCATGCCCGGTGAACTTTTGTATTGGGAAAGTCATGCCCGGTGAACTTTTGTATGGGAAAAGTCATGCCCGGTGAACTTTTGTATTGGGAAAGTCATGCCCGGTGAACTTTTGTACTGGGAAAGTCATGCCCGGTGAACTTTTGTATTGGGAAAGTCATGCCCGGTGAACTTTTGATTGGGAAAGTCATGCCCGGTGAACTTTTGTACTGGGAAAGTTGTGCCCGGTGAACTTTTGTATTGGGAAAGTCATGCCCGGTCAACTTTTGTATTGGGAAAGTCATGCCCGGTGAACTTTTGTACTGGGAAAGTCATGCCCGGTGAACTTTTGTATGGGAAAAGTCATGCCCGGTCAACTTTTGTATTGGGAAAGTCATGCCCGGTGAACTTTTGTACTGGGAAAGTCATGCCCGGTGAACTTTTGTATTGGAAAAGTCATGCCCGGTGAACTTTTGTACTGGGAAAGTCATGCCCGGTGAACTTTTGTATTGGGAAAGTCATGCCCGGTAAACTTTTGTATTGGGAAAGTCATGCCCGGTGAACTTTTGTATGGGAAAGTCATGCCCGGTGAACTTTTGTATTGGGAAAGTCATGCCCGGTGAACTTTTGTACTGGGAAAGTCATGCCCGGTGAACTTTTGTATTGGGAAGTCATGCCCGGTGAACTTTTGTATTGGGAAAGTCATGCCCGGTGAACTTTTGTATGGGAAAGTCATGCCCGGTGAACTTTTGTACTGGGAAAGTCATGCCCGATGAACTTTTGTATTGGGAAAGTCATGCCTGGTGATCTTTTGTACTGGGAAAGTCATGCCCGGTGAAGTTTTGTATTGGGAAAGTCATGCCCGGTGATCTTTTGTACTGGGAATGTCATGCCCGGTGAACTTTTGTATTGGGAAAGTCATGCCCGGTGAACTTTTGTATTGGGAAAGTCATGCCCGGTGATCTTTTGTACTGGGAAAGTCATGCCCGGTCAACTTTTGTATTGGGAAAGTCATGCCCGGTGATCTTTTGTATTGGGAAAGTCATGCCCGGTGAACTTTTGTATTGGGAAAGTCATGCCCGGTGAACTTTTGTATTGGGAAAGGCATGCCCGGTGAACTTTTGTATTGGGAAAGTCATGCCCGGTGAACTTTTGTATTGGGAAAGTCATGTCCGGTGAACTTTTGTACTGGGAAAGTCATGCCCGGTGAACTTTTGTATTGGGAAAGTCATGCCCGGTGAACTTTTGTATTGGGAAAGTCATGCCCGGTCAACTTTTGTATTGGGAAAGTCATGCCCGGTCAATTTTGTATTGGGAAAGTCATGCCCGGTGATCTTTTGTATTGGGAAAGTCATGCCCGGTGAACTTTTGTATTGGGAAAGTCATGCCCGGTGAACTTTTGTATTGGGAAAGTCATGCCCGGTGAACTTTTGTATTGGGAAAGTCATGCCCGGTGAACTTTTGTATTGGGAAAGTCATGCCCGGTGAACTTTTGTATTGGGAAAGTCATGCCCGGTGAACTTTTGTATTGGGAAAGTCATGCCCGGTGAACTTTTGTATTGGGAAAGTCATGCCCGGTGAACTTTTGTATTGGGAAAGTCATGCCCGGTGAACTTTTGTATTGGGAAAGTCATGCCCGGTGAACTTTTGTATTGGGAAAGTCATGCCCGGTGATCTTTGGTACTGGGAAAGTCATACCCGGTGAACTTTTGTATGGGAAAAGTCATGCCCGGTGATCTTTTGTACTGGGAAAGTCATGCCCGGTGATCTTTTGTACTGGGAAAGTCATGCCCGGTCAACTTTTGTATTGGGAAAGTCATGCCCGGTGATCTTTTGTACTGGGAAAGTCATGCCCGGTCAACTTTTGTATTAGGAAAGTCATGCCCGATGAACTTTTGTACTGGGAAAGTCATGCCCGGTGAACTTTTGTATTGGGAAAGTCATGCCCGGTCAACTTTTGTATTGGGAAAGTCATGCCCGGTGATCTTTTGTATTGGGAAAGTCATGCCCGGTGAACTTTTGTATTGGGAAAGTCATGCCCGGTGAACTTTTGTATTGGGAAAGTCATGCCCTGTGAACTTTTGTATTGGGAAAGTCATGCCCGGCGAACTTTTGTACTGGGAAAGTCATGCCCGGTCAACTTTTGTATTGGGAAAGTCATGCCCGGTGAACTTTTGTATTGGGAAAGTCATGCCCGGTGAACTTTTGTATTGGGAAAGTCATGCCCGGTCAACTTTTGTACTGGGAAAGTCATGCCCGGTCAACTTTTGTATTGGGAAAGTCATGCCCGGTCAACTTTTGTATTGGGAAAGTCATGCCCGGTGAACTTTTGTATTGGGAAAGTCATGCCCGATGATCTTTTGTACTGGGAAAGTCATGCCCGGTCAACTTTTGTATTGGGAAAGTCATGCCCGGTGAACTTTTGTATGGGAAAAGTTATGCCCGGTCAACTTTTGTATTGGGAAAGTCATGCCCGGTCAACTTTTGTATGGGAAAAGTCATGCCCGGTGAACTTTTGTATTGGGAAAGTCATGCCCGGTCAACTTGTGTATTGGGAAAGTCATGCCCGGTCAACTTTTGTATTGGGAAAGTCATGCCCGGTGAACTTTTGTATTGGGAAAGTCATGCCCGGTGAACTTTTGTATTGGGAAAGTCATGCCCGGTGATCTTTTGTACTAGGAAAGTCATGCCCGGTGAACTTTTGTATTGGGAAAGTCATGCCCGGTCAACTTTTGTATTGGGAAAGTCATGCCCGGTCAACTTTTGTATTGGGAAAGTCATGCCCGGTGATCTTTTGTACTGGGAAAGTCATGCCCGGTGAACTTTTGTATTGGGAAAGTCATGCCCGGTGATCTTTTGTACTGGGAAAGTCATGCCCGGTCAACTTTTGTATTAGGAAAGTCATGCCCAGTGAACTTTTGTACTGGGAAAGTCATGCCCGGTGAACTTTTGTATTGGGAAAGTCATGCCCGGTCAACTTTTGTATTGGGAAAGTCATGCCCGGTGATCTTTTGTACTGGGAAAGTCATGCCCGGTGAACTTTTGTATTGGGAAAGTCATGCCCGGTGAACTTTTGTTTGGGAAAAGTCATGCCCCGTGAACTTTTGTATTGGGAAAGTCATGCCCGGTGAACTTTTGTACTGGGAAAGTCATGCCCGGTGAACTTTTGTATTGGGAAAGTCATGCCCGGTGATCTTTTGTACTGGGAAAGTCATGCCCGGTGAACTTTTGTATTGGGAAAGTCATGCCCGGTCAACTTTTGTATTGGGAAAGTCATGCCCGGTGAACTTTTGTATTGGGAAAGTCATGCCGGGTGAACTTTTGTATTGGGAAAGTCATGCCCGGTGATCTTTTGTATTGGGAAAGTCATGCCCGGTGATCTTTTGTACTGGGAAAGTCATGCCCGGTGAACTTTTGTACTGGGAAAGTCATGCCCGGTGAACTTTTGTATTGGGAAAGTCATGCCCGGTGATCTTTTGTACTGGGAAAGTCATGCCCGGTGAACTTTTGTATGGGAAAAGTCATGCCCGGTGAACTTTTGTATGGGAAAAGTCATGCCCGGTGAACTTTTGTACTGGGAAAGTCATGCCCGGTGAACTTTTGTATTGGGAAAGTCATGCCCGGTGAACTTTTGTACTGGGAAAGTCATGCCCGGTGAACTTTTGTATTGGGAAAGTCATGCCCGGTGAACTTTTGTATTGGGAAAGTCATGCCCGGTGAACTTTTGTATTGGGAAAGTCATGCCCGGTGAACTTTTGTACTGGGAAAGCCATGCCCGGTGATCCTTTGTATTGGGAAAGTCATGCCCGGTGATCTTTTGTACTGGGAAAGTCATGCCCGGTCAACTTTTGTATAGGGAAAGTCATGCCCGGTGATCTTTTGTATTGGGAAAGTCATGCCCGGTGAACTTTTGTATTGGGAAAGTCATGCCCGGTGAACTTTTGTATTGGGAAAGTCATGCCGGGTGAACTTTTGTACTGGGAAAGTCATGCCCGGTGATCTTTTGTATTGGGAAAGTCATGCCCGGTGATCTTTTGTACTGGGAAAGTCATGCCCGGTGAACTTTTGTACTGGGAAAGTCATGCCCGGTGAACTTTTGTATTGGGAAAGTCATGCCCGGTGATCTTTTGTACTGGGAAAGTCATGCCCGGTGAACTTTTGTATGGGAAAAGTCATGCCCGGTGAACTTTTGTATGGGAAAAGTCATGCCCGGTGAACTTTTGTACTGGGAAAGTCATGCCCGGTGAACTTTTGTATTGGGAAAGTCATGCCCGGTGAACTTTTGTATTGGGAAAGTCATGCCCGGTGAACTTTTGTATTGGGAAAGTCATGCCCGGTCAACTTTTGTATTGGGAAAGTCATGCCCGGTCAACTTTTGTATGGGAAAAGTCATGCCCGGTGAACTTTTGTATTGGGAAAGTCATGCCCGGTGAACTTTTGTATTGGGAAAGTCATGCCCGGTGAACTTTTGTGTTGGGAAAGTCATGCCCGGTGAACTTTTGTATTGGGAAAGTCATGCCCGGTGAACTTTTGTATTGGGAAAGTCATGCCCGGTGAACTTTTGTATTGGGAAAGTCATGCCCGGTGAACTTTTGTATTGGGAAAGTCATGCCCGGTGAACTTTTGTATTGGGAAAGTCATGCCCGGTAATCTTTTGTATTGGGAAAGTCATGCCCGGTCAACTTTTGTACTGGGAAAGTCATGCCCGGTCAACTTTTGTATTGGGAAAGTCATGCCCGGTGAACTTTTGTATTGGGAAAGTCATGCCCGGTCAACTTTTGTATTGGGAAAGTCATGCCCGGTAAACTTTTGTATGGGAAACGTCATGCCCGGTGAACTTTTGTATTGGGAAAGTCATGCCCGGTGATCTTTTGTATTGGGAAAGTCATGCCCGGTGAACTTTTGTATTGGGAAAGTCATGCCCGGTGAACTTTTGTATTGGGAAAGTCATGCCCGGTGAACTTTTTTATTGGGAAAGTCATGCCCGGTGAACTTTTTTATTGGGAAAGTCATGCCCGGTGAACTTTTGTATTGGGAAAGTCATGCCCGGTGAACTTTTGTATTGGGAAAGTCATGACCGGTGAACTTTTGTATTGGAAAGTCATGCCCGGTGAACTTTTGTATTGGGAAAGTCATGCCCGGTGAACTTTTGTACTGGGAAAGTCATGCCCGGTGAATTTTGGAATTGGGAAAGTCATGCCCGGTGAACTTTTGTACTGGGAAAGTCATGCCCGGTGAACTTTTGTATTGGGAAAGTCATGCCCGGTGAACTTTTGTATTGGGAAAGTCATGCCCGGTGATCTTTTGTACTGGGAAAGTCATGCCCGGTCAACTTTTGTATTGGGAAAGCCATGCCCGGTGATCTTTTGTATTGGGAAAGTCATGCCCGGTGATCTTTTGTACTGGGAAAGTCATGCCCGGTCAACTTTTGTATTGGGAAAGTCATGCCCGGTGATCTTTTGTATTGGGAAAGTCATGCCCGGTGAACTTTTGTATTGGGAAAGCCATGCCCGGTGATCTTTTGTATTGGGAAAGTCATGCCCGGTGATCTTTTGTACTGGGAAAGTCATGCCCGGTCAACTTTTGTATTGGGAAAGTCATGCCCGGTGATCTTTTGTATTGGGAAAGTCATGCCCGGTGAACTTTTGTATTGGGAAAGTCATGCCCGGTGAACTTTTGTATTGGGAAAGTCATGCCCGGTGAACTTTTGTATTGGGAAAGTCATGCCCGGTGAACTTTTGTATTGGGAAAGTCATGCCCGGTGAACTTTTGTACTGGGAAAGTCATGCCCGGTGAACTTTTGTATTGGGAAAGTCATGCCCGGTGAACTTTTGTATTGGGAAAGTCATGCCCGGTGAACTTTTGTATTGGGAAAGTCATGCCCGGTGAACTTTTGTACTGGGAAAGCCATGCCCGGTGATCTTTTGTATTGGGAAAGTCATGCCCGGTGATCTTTTGTACTGGGAAAGTCATGCCCGGTCAACTTTTGTATTGGGAAAGTCATGCCCGGTGATCTTTTGTATTGGGAAAGTCATGCCCGGTGAACTTTTGTATTGGGAAAGTCATGCCCGGTGAACTTTTGTATTGGGAAAGTCATGCCCGGTGAACTTTTGTATTGGGAAAGTCATGCCCGGTGAACTTTTGTATTGGGAAAGTCATGCCCGGTGAACTTTTGTACTGGGAAAGTCATGCCCGGTGAACTTTTGTATTGGGAAAGTCATGCCCGGTGAACTTTTGTATTGGGAAAGTCATGCCCGGTGAACTTTTGTATTGGGAAAGTCATGCCCGGTGAACTTTTGTACTGGGAAAGTCATGCCCTGTGAACTTTTGTACTGGGAAAGTCATGCCCGGTCAACTTTTGTATTGGGAAAGTCATGCCCGGTGATCTTTTGTACTGGGAAAGTCATGCCCGGTGAACTTTTGTACTGGGAAAGTCATGCCCGGTGAACTTTTGTATTGGGAAAGTCATGCCCGGTGAACTTTTGTATTGGGAAAGTCATGCCCGGTGAACTTTTGTATTGGGAAAGTCATGCCCGGTGAACTTTTGTATTGGGAAAGTCATGCCCGGTGAACTTTTGTATTGGGAAAATCATGCCCGGTCAACTTTTGTATTGGGAAAGTCATGCCCGGTCAACTTTTGTATTGGGAAAGTCATGCCCGGTGAACTTTTGTATTGGGAAAGTCATGCCCGGTGATCTTTTGTACTGGGAAAGTCATGCCCGGTGAACTTTTGTATTGGGAAAGTCATGCCCGGTGATCTTTTGTACTGGGAAAGTCATGCCCGGTGAACCTTTGTATTGGGAAAGTCATGCCCGGTCAACTTTTGTATTGGGAAAGTCATGCCCGGTCAACTTTTGTATTGGGAAAGTCATGCCCGGTGATCTTTTGTACTGGGAAAGTCATGCCCGGTGAACTTTTGTATTGGGAAAGTCATGCCCGGTGAACTTTTGTATTGGGAAAGTCATGCCCGGTGAACTTTTGTACTGGGAAAGTCATGCCCGGTGAACTTTTGTATTGGGAAAGTCATGCCCGGTGAACTTTTGTATTGGGAAAGTCATGCCCGGTGAACATTTGTACTGGGAAAGTCATGCCCGGTCAACTTTTGTATTGGGAAAGTCATGCCCGGTGATCTTTTGTACTGGGAAAGTCATGCCCGGTGAACTTTTGTATTGGGAAAGTCATGCCCGGTGAACTTTTGTATTGGGAAAGTCATGCCCGGTCAACTTTTGTATTGGGAAAGTCATGCCCGGTGATCTTTTGTACTGGGAAAGTCATGCCCGGTGAACTTTTGTATGGGAAAAGTCATGCCCGGTGAACTTTTGTATTGGGAAAGTCATGCCCGGTGATCTTTTGTATTGGGAAAGTCATGCCCGGTGAACTTTTGTATTGGGAAAGTCATGCCCGGTGAACTTTTGTATTGGGAAAGTCATGCCCGGTCAACTTTTGTACTGGGAAAGTCATGCCCGGTGAACTTTTGTATTGGGAAAGTCATGCCCGGTCAACTTTTGTATTGGGAAAGTCATGCCCGGTGAACTTTTGTATTGGGAAAGTCATGCCCGGTGATCTTTTGTACTGGGAAAGTCATGCCCGGTGAACTTTTGTATGGGAAAGTCATGCCCGGTGAACTTTTGTATGGGAAAAGTCATGCCCGGTGAACTTTTGTATTGTGAAAGTCATGCCCGGTGAACTTTTGTATTGGGAAAGTCATGCCCGGTGAACTTTTGTACTGGGAAAGTCATGCCCGGTGAACTTTGTATTGGGAAAGTCATGCCCGGTGAACTTTTGTATGGGAAAAGTCATGCCCGGGTAACTTTTGTATGGGAAAAGTCATGCCCGGTGATCTTTTGTACTGGGAAAGTCATGCCCGGTGAACATTTGTACTGGGAAAGTCATGCCCGGTGATCTTTTGTATTGGGAAAGTCATGCCCGGTGAACTTTTGTATTGGGAAAGTCATGCCCGGTGAACATTTGTACTGGGAAAGTCATGCCCGGTGATCTTTTGTACTGGGAAAGTCATGCCTGGTCAACTTTTGTATTGGGAAAGTCATGCCCGGTGAACTTTTGTATGGGAAAAGTCATGCCCGGTGAACTTTTGTATTGGGAAAGTCATGCCCGGTCAACTTTTGTATGGGAAAAGTCATGCCCGGTGAACTTTTGTATTGGGAAAGTCATGCCCGGTGATCTTTTGTATTGGGAAAGTCATGCCCGGTGAACTTTTGTATTGGGAAAGTCATGCCCGGTGAACTTTTGTATTGGGAAAGTCATGCCCGGTCAACTTTTGTATTAGGAAAGTCATGCCCGGTGAACTTTTGTATGGGAAAAGTCATGCCCGGTGATCTTTTGTACTGGGAAAGTCATGCCCGGTGAACTTTTGTATTGGGAAAGTCATGCCCGGTGAACTTTTGTATTGGGAAAGTCATGCCCGGTGAACTTTTGTACTGGGAAAGTCATGCCCGGTGAACTTTTGTATTGGGAAAGTCATGCCCGGTCAACTTTTGTATTGGGAAAGTCATGCCCGGTGATCTTATGTACTGGGAAAGTCATGCCCGGTGAACTTTTGTATTGGGAAAGTCATGCCCGGTGATCTTTTGTACTGGGAAAGTCATGCCCGGTCAACTTTTGTATTGGGAAAGTCATGCCCGGTGATCTTTTGTACTGGGAAAGTCATGCCCGGTGAACTTTTGTATGGGAAAAGTCATGCCCGGTGAACTTTTGTATGGGAAAAGTCATGCCCGGTCAACTTTTGTATTGGGAAAGTCATGCCCTTGTATTGGGAAAGTCATGCCCGGTGATCTTTTGTACTGGGAAAGTCATGCCCGGTGAACTTTTGTATTGGGAAAGTCATGCCCGGTGAACTTTTGTATTGGGAAAGTCATGCCCGGTCAACTTTTGTATTGGGAAAGTCATGCCCGGTGATCTTTTGTACTGGGAAAGTCATGCCCGGTGAACTTTTGTATGGGAAAAGTCATGCCCGGTGAACTTTTGTATTGGGAAAGTCATGCCCGGTGAACTTTTGTATTGGGAAAGTCATGCCCGGTGAACTTTTGTATTGGGAAAGTCATGCCCGGTGAACTTTTGTATTGGGAAAGTCATGCCCGGTGAACTTTTGTATTGGGAAAGTCATGCCCGGTGAACTTTTGTATTGGGAAAGTCATGCCCGGTGATCTTTTGTACTGGGAAAGTCATGCCCGGTGAACTTTTGTATGGGAAAAGTCATGCCCGGTGAACTTTTGTATTGGGAAAGTCATGCCCGGTGAACTTTTGTATTGGGAAAGTCATGCCCGGTGAACTTTTGTACTGGGAAAGTCATGCCCGGTGAACTTTTGTATTGGGAAAGTCATGCCCGGTGAACTTTTGTATTGGGAAAGTCATGCCCGGTGAACATTTGTACTGGGAAAGTCATGCCCGGTGATCTTTTGTACTGGGAAAGTCATGCCCGGTCAACTTTTGTATTGGGAAAGTCATGCCCGGTGAACTTTTGTATGGGAAAAGTCATGCCCGGTGAACTTTTGTATTGGGAAAGTCATGCCCGGTCAACTTTTGTATTGGGAAAGTCATGCCCGGTGAACTTTTGTGCTGGGAAAGTCATGCCCGGTGAACTTTTGTATTGGGAAAGTCATGCCCGGTGATCTTTTGTACTGGGAAAGTCATGCCCGGTGAACTTTTGTAATGGGAAAGTCATGCCCGGTGATCTTTTGCACTGGGAAAGTCATGTCCGGTGAACATTTGTATTGGGAAAGTCATGCCCGGTGAACTTTTGTATTGGGAAAGTCATGCCCGGTGATCTTTTGTACTGGGAAAGTCATGCCCGGTCAACTTTTGTATTGGGAAAGTCATGCCCGGTGATCTTTTGTATTGGGAAAGTCATGCCCGGTGAACTTTTGTATTGGGAAAGTCATGCCCGGTGAACTTTTGTATTGGGAAAGTCATGCCCGGTGAACTTTTGTATTGGGAAAGTCATGCCCGGTGAACTTTTGTATTGGGAAAGTCATGCCCGGTGAACTTTTGTACTGGGAAAGTCATGCCCGGTCAACTTTTGTATTGGGAAAGTCATGCCCGGTGAACTTTTGTATTGGGAAAGTCATGCCCGGTCAACTTTTGTATTGGGAAAGTCATGCCCGGTCAACTTTTGTATTGGGAAAGTCATGCCCGGTGATCTTTTGTATTGGGAAAGTCATGCCCGGTGAACTTTTGTATTGGGAAAGTCATGCCCGGTGAACTTTTGTATTGGGAAAGTCATGCCCGGTGAACTTTTGTATTGGGAAAGTCATGCCCGGTGAACTTTTGTATTGGGAAAGTCATGCCCGGTGAACTTTTGTATTGGGAAAGTCATGCCCGGTGAACTTTTGTATTGGGAAAGTCATGCCCGGTGAACTTTTGTATTGGGAAAGTCATGCCCGGTGAACTTTTGTACTGGGAAAGTCATGCCCGGTGAACTTTTGTATTGGGAAAGTCATGCCCGGTGAACTTTTGTATTGGGAAAGTCATGCCCGGTGATCTTTTGTACTGGGAAAGTCATGCCCGGTGAACTTTTGTATTGGGAAAGTCATGCCCGGTGAACTTTTGTATTGGGAAAGTCATGCCCGGTCAACTTTTGTATTAGGAAAGTCATGCCCGGTGAACTTTTGTACTGGGAAAGTCATGCCCGGTGAACTTTTGTATTGGGAAAGTCATGCCCGGTCAAATTTTGTATTGGGAAAGTCATGCCCGGTGATCTTTTGTACTGGGAAAGTCATGCCCGGTGAACTTTTGTATTGGGAAAGTCATGCCCGGTGAACTTTTGTATGGGAAAAGTCATGCCCGGTGAACTTTTGTATGGGAAAAGTCATGCCCGGTGATCTTTTGTACTGGGAAAGTCATGTCCGGTGAACTTTTGTATTGGGAAAGTCATGCCCGGTGAACTTTTGTATTGGGAAAGTCATGCCCGGTGAACTTTTGTACTGGGAAAGTCATGCCCGGTGAACTTTTGTATTGGGAAAGTCATGCCCGGTGAACTTTTGTATTGGGAAAGTCATGCCCGGTGATCTTTTGTACTGGGAAAGTCATGCCCGGTGATCTTTTGTACTGGGAAAGTCATGCCCGGTCAACTTTTGTATTAGGAAAGTCATGCCCGGTCAACTTTTGTACTGGGAAAGTCATGCCCGGTGAACTTTTGTATTGGGAAAGTCATGCCCGGTGAACTTTTGTATTGGGAAAGTCATGCCCGGTGATCTTTTGTACTGGGAAAGTCATGCCCGGTGAACTTTTGTATTGGGAAAGTCATGCCCGGTGAACTTTTGTATTGGGAAAGTCATGCCCGGTGAACATTTGTACTGGGAAAGTCATGCCCGGTGATCTTTTGTATTGGGAAAGTCATGCCCGGTGAACTTTTGTATTGGGAAAGTCATGCCCGGTGAACTTTTGTATTGGGAAAGTCATGCCCGGTGAACTTTTGTATTGGAAAAGTCATGCCCGGTGAACTTTTGTATTGGAAAAGTCATGCCCGGTGAACTTTTGTATTGGGAAAGTCATGCCCGGTGAACTTTTGTATTGGGAAAGTCATGCCCGGTGAACTTTTGTACTGGGAAAGTCATGCCCGGTGAACTTTTGTATTGGGAAAGTCATGCCCGGTGAACTTTTGTATTGGGAAAGTCATGCCCGGTGATCTTTTGTACTGGGAAAGTCATGCCCGGTGAACTTTTGTATTGGGAAAGTCATGCCCGGTGAACTTTTGTATTGGGAAAGTCATGCCCGGTCAACTTTTGTACTGGGAAAGTCATGCCCGGTGAACTTTTGTATTGGGAAAGTCATGCCCGGTCAACTTTTGTATTGGGAAAGTCATGCCCGGTGAACTTTTGTATTGGGAAAGTCATGCCCGGTGATCTTTTGTACTGGGAAAGTCATGCCCGGTGAACTTTTGTATGGGAATAGTCATGCCCGGTGAACTTTTGTATGGGAAAAGTCATGCCCGGTGAACTTTTGTATTGTGAAAGTCATGCCCGGTGAACTTTTGTATTGGGAAAGTCATGCCCGGTGAACTTTTGTACTGGGAAAGTCATGCCCGGTGAACTTTTGTATTGGGAAAGTCATGCCCGGTCAACTTTTGTATTAGGAAAGTCATGCCCGGTGAACTTTTGTACTAGGAAAGTCATGCCCGGTGAACTTTTGTATTGGGAAAGTCATGCCCGGTGAGCTTTTGTATGGGAAAAGTCATGCCCGGGGAACTTTTGTATGGGAAAAGTCATGCCCGGTGATCTTTTGTACTGGGAAAGTCATGCCCGGTCAACTTTTGTATGGGAAAAGTCATGCCCGGTGAACTTTTGTATTGGGAAAGTCATTCCCGGTGAACTTTTGTATTGGGAAAGTCATGCCCGGTGAACTTTTGTATTGGGAAAGTCATGCCCGGTGAACTTTTGTATTGGGAAAGTCATGCCCGGTGAACTTTTGTATTGGGAAAGTCATGCCCGGTGAACTTTTGTATTGGGAAAGTCATGCCCGGTGAACTTTTGTACTGGGAATTTCATGCCCGGTGAACTTTTGTATTGGGAAAGTCATGCCCAGTCAACTTTTGTATTAGGAAAGTCATGCCCGGTGAACTTTTGTATTGGGAAAGTCATGCCCGGTGAACATTTGTACTGGGAAAGTCATGCCCGGTGATCTTTTGTATTGGGAAAGTCATGCCCGGTGAACTTTTGTATTGGGAAAGTCATGCCAGGTGAACTTTTGTATTGGGAAAGTCATGCCCGGTCAACTTTTGTATTGGGAAAGTCATGCCCGGTGATCTTTTGTACTGGGAAAGTCATGCCCGGTGAACTTTTGTATTGGGAAAGTCATGCCCGGTGATCTTTTGTACTGGGAAATTCATGCCTGGTCAACTTTTGTATTGGGAAAGTCATGCCCGGTGAACTTTTGTATGGGAAAAGACATGCCCGGTGAACTTTTGTATTGGGAAAGTCATGCCCGGTCAACTTTTGTATGGGAAAAGTCATGCCCGGTGAACTTTTGTATTGGGAAAGTCATGCCCGGTGATCTTTTGTATTGGGAAAGTCATGCCCGGTGAACTTTTGTATTGGGAAAGTCATGCCCGGTGAACTTTTGTATTGGGAAAGTCATGCCCGGTCAACTTTTGTATTAGGAAAGTCATGCCCGGTGAACTTTTGTATGGGAAAAGTCATGCCCGGTGATCTTTTGTACTGGGAAAGTCATGCCCGGTGAACTTTTGTATTGGGAAAGTCATGCCCGGTGAACTTTTGTATTGGGAAAGTCATGCCCGGTGAACTTTTGTACTGGGAAAGTCATGCCCGGTGAACTTTTGTATTGGGAAAGTCATGCCCGGTCAACTTTTGTATTGGGAAAGTCATGCCCGGTGATCTTTTGTACTGGGAAAGTCATGCCCGGTGAACTTTTGTATTGGGAAAGTCATGCCCGGTGATCTTTTGTACTGGGAAAGTCATGCCCGGTCAACTTTTGTATTGGGAATGTCATGCCCGGTGATCTTTTGTACTGGGAAAGTCATGCCCGGTGAACTTTTGTATGGGAAAAGTCATGCCCGGTGAACTTTTGTATGGGAAAAGTCATGCCCGGTCAACTTTTGTATTGGGAAAGTCATGCCCTTGTATTGGGAAAGTCATGCCCGGTGATCTTTTGTACTGGGAAAGTCATGCCCGGTGAACTTTTGTATTGGGAAAGTCATGCCCGGTGAACTTTTGTATTGGGAAAGTCATGCCCGGTCAACTTTTGTATTGGGAAAGTCATGCCCGGTGATCTTTTGTACTGGGAAAGTCATGCCCGGTGAACTTTTGTATGGGAAAAGTCATGCCCGGTGAACTTTTGTATTGGGAAAGTCATGCCCGGTGATCTTTTGTACTGGGAAAGTCATGCCCGGTGAACTTTTGTATTGGGAAAGTCATGCCCGGTGAACTTTTGTATTGGGAAAGTCATGCCCGGTGAACTTTTGTATGGGAAAAGTCATGCCCGGTGAACTTTTGTATGGGAAAAGTCATGCCCGGTGAACTTTTGTATTGGGAATATCATGCCCGGTGAACTTTTGTATGGGAAAGTCATGCCCGGTGAACTTTTGTATTGGGAAAGTCATGCCCGGTGAACTTTTGTATTGGGAAAGTCATGCCCGGTGAACTTTTGTATTGGGAAAGTCATGCCCGGTGAACTTTTGTATTGGGAAAGTCATGCCCGGTGAACTTTTGTATTGGGAAAGTCATGCCCGGTGATCTTTTGTACTGGGAAAGTCATGCCCGGTGAACTTTTGTATGGGAAAAGTCATGCCCGGTGAACTTTTGTATTGGGAAAGTCATGCCCGGTGAACTTTTGTATTGGGAAAGTCATGCCCGGTGAACTTTTGTACTGGGAAAGTCATGCCCGGTGAACTTTTGTATTGGGAAAGTCATGCCCGGTGAACTTTTGTATTGGGAAAGTCATGCCCGGTGAACATTTGTACTGGGAAAGTCATGCCCGGTGATCTTTTGTACTGGGAAAGTCATGCCCGGTCAACTTTTGTATTGGGAAAGTCATGCCCGGTGAACTTTTGTATGGGAAAAGTCATGCCCGGTGAACTTTTGTATTGGGAAAGTCATGCCCGGTGAACTTTTGTATTGGGAAAGTCATGCCCGGTGAACTTTTGTATTGGGAAAGTCATGCCCGGTGAACTTTTGTATTGGGAAAGTCATGCCCGGTGAACTTTTGTATTGGGAAAGTCATGCCCGGTGAACTTTTGTATTGGGAAAGTCATGCCCGGTGAACTTTTGTATTGGGAAAGTCATGCCCGGTGAACTTTTGTATTGGGAAAGTCATGCCCGGTGAACTTTTGTACTGGGAAAGTCATGCCCGGTGAACTTTTGTATTGGGAAAGTCATGCCCGGTGAACTTTTGTATTGGGAAAGTCATGCCCGGTGATCTTTTGTACTGGGAAAGTCATGCCCGGTGAACTTTTGTATTGGGAAAGTCATGCCCGGTGAACTTTTGTATTGGGAAAGTCATGCCCGGTCAACTTTTGTATTAGGAAAGTCATGCCCGGTGAACTTTTGTACTGGGAAAGTCATGCCCGGTGAACTTTTGTATTGGGAAAGTCATGCCCGGTCAAATTTTGTATTGGGAAAGTCATGCCCGGTGATCTTTTGTACTGGGAAAGTCATGCCCGGTGAACTTTTGTATTGGGAAAGTCATGCCCGGTGAACTTTTGTATGGGAAAAGTCATGCCCGGTGAACTTTTGTATGGGAAAAATCATGCCCGGTGATCTTTTGTACTGGGAAAGTCATGTCCGGTAAACTTTTGTATGGGAAAAGTCATGCCCGGTGATCTTTTGTACTGGGAAAGTCATGCCCGGTCAACTTTTGTATTAGCAAAGTCATGCCCGGTGAACTTTTGTGCTGGGAAAGTCATGCCCGGTGAACTTTTGTATTGGGAAAGTCATGCCCGGTGATCTTTTGTACTGGGAAAGTCATGCCCGGTGAACTTTTGTATTGGGAAAGTCATGCCCGGTGATCTTTTGCACTGGGAAAGTCATGCCCGGTGAACATTTGTATTGGGAAAGTCATGCCCGGTGAACTTTTGTATTGGGAAAGTCATGCCCGGTGATCTTTTGTACTGGGAAAGTCATGCCCGGTCAACTTTTGTATTGGGAAAGTCATGCCCGGTGATCTTTTGTATTGGGAAAGTCATGCCCGGTGAACTTTTGTATTGGGAAAGTCATGCCCGGTGAACTTTTGTATTGGGAAAGTCATGCCCGGTGAACTTTTGTATTGGGAAAGTCATGCCCGGTGAACTTTTGTATTGGGAAAGTCATGCCCGGTGAACTTTTGTACTGGGAAAGTCATGCCCGGTGAACTTTTGTATTGGGAAAGTCATGCCCGGTCAACTTTTGTATTGGGAAAGTCATGCCCGGTCAACTTTTGTATTGGGAAAGTCATGCCCGGTGATCTTTTGTATTGGGAAAGTCATGCCCGGTGAACTTTTGTATTGGGAAAGTCATGCCCGGTGAACTTTTGTATTGGGAAAGTCATGCCCGGTGAACTTTTGTGTTGGGAAAGTCATGCCCGGTGAACTTTTGTATTGGGAAAGTCATGCCCGGTGAACTTTTGTATTGGGAAAGTCATGCCCGGTGAACTTTTGTATTGGGAAAGTCATGCCCGGTGAACTTTTGTATTGGGAAAGTCATGCCCGTTGAACTTTTGTACTGGGAAAGTCATGCCCGGTGAACTTTTGTATTGGGAAATTCATGCCCGGTGAACTTTTGTATTGGGAAAGTCATGCCAGGTGAACTTTTGTATTGGGAAAGTCATGCCCGGTGAACTTTTGTATTGGGAAAGTCATGCCCGGTGAACTTTTGTATTGGGAAAGTCATGCCCGGTGAACTTTTGTATTGGGAAAGTCATGCTCGGTGAACTTTTGTATTGGGAAAGTCATGCCCGGTGAACATTTGTACTGGGAAAGTCATGCCCGGTCAACTTTTGTATTGGGAAAGTCATGCCCGGTGAACTTTTGTATTGGGAAAGTCATGCCCGGTGAACTTTTGTATTGGGAAAGTCATGCCCGGTCAACTTTTGTATTGGGAAAGTCATGCCCGGTCAACTTTTGTATTGGGAAAGTCATGCCCGGTGATCTTTTGTACTGGGAAAGTCATGCCCGGTGAACTTTTGTATTGGGAAAGTCATGCCCGGTCAACTTTTGTATTGGGAAAGTCATGCCCGGTGATCTTTTGTACTGGGAAAGTCATGCCCGGTGAACTTTTGTATTGGGAAAGTCATGCCCGGTGAACTTTTGTATGGGAAAAGTCATGCCCGGTGAACTTTTGTATGGGAAAAGTCATGCCCGGTGAACTTTTGTATTGGGAAAGTCATGCCCGGTGAACTTTTGTATTGGGAAAGTCATGCTCGGTGAACTTTTGTATTGGGAAAGTCATGCCCGGTGAACATTTGTACTGGGAAAGTCATGCCCGGTGAACTTTTGTATTGGGAAAGTCATGCCCGGTGAACTTTTGTATTGGGAAAGTCATGCCCGGTGAACTTTTGTATTGGGAAAGTCATGCCCGGTGAACTTTTGTACTGGGAAAGTCATGCTCGGTGAACTTTTGTATTGGGAAAGTCATGCCCGGTGAACATTTGTACTGGGAAAGTCATGCCCGGTCAACTTTTGTATTGGGAAAGTCATGCCCGGTCAACTTTTGTATTGGGAAAGTCATGCCCGGTGATCTTTTGTACTGGGAAAGTCATGCCCGGTGAACTTTTGTATTGGGAAAGTCATGCCCGGTGAACTTTTGTATGGGAAAAGTCATGCCCGGTGAACTTTTGTATGGGAAAAGTCATGCCCGGTGAACTTTTGTATTGGGAAAGTCATGCCCGGTGATCTTTTGTACTGGGAAAGTCATGCCCGGTGAACTTTTGTATGGGAAAAGTCATGCCCGGTGAACTTTTGTATGGGGAAAGTCATGCCCGGTGAACTTTTGTATTGGGAAAGTCATGCCCGGTGAACTTTTGTATTGGGAAAGTCATGCCCGGTGAACTTTTGTATTGGGAAAGTCATGCCCGGTGAACTTTTGTACTGGGAAAGTCATGCCCGGTGAACTTTTGTATTGGGAAAGTCATGCCCGGTCAACTTTTGTATTGGGAAAGTCATGCCCGGTCAACTTTTGTATTGGGAAAGTCATGCCCGGTGATCTTTTGTATTGGGAAAGTCATGCCCGGTGAACTTTTGTATTGGGAAAGTCATGCCCGGTGAACTTTTGTATTGGGAAAGTCATGCCCGGTGAACTTTTGTGTTGGGAAAGTCATGCCCGGTGAACTTTTGTATTGGGAAAGTCATGCCCGGTGAACTTTTGTATTGGGAAAGTCATGCCCGGTGAACTTTTGTATTGGGAAAGTCATGCCCGGTGAACTTTTGTATTGGGAAAGTCATGCCCGGTGAACTTTTGTACTGGGAAAGTCATGCCCGGTGAACTTTTGTATTGGGAAAGTCATGCCCGGTGAACTTTTGTATTGGGAAAGTCATGCCAGGTGAACTTTTGTATTGGGAAAGTCATGCCCGGTGAACTTTTGTATTGGGAAAGTCATGCCCGGTGAACTTTTGTATTGGGAAAGTCATGCCCGGTGAACTTTTGTATTGGGAAAGTCATGCCCGGTGAACTTTTGTATTGGGAAAGTCATGCTCGGTGAACTTTTGTATTGGGAAAGTCATGTCCGGTGAACATTTGTACTGGGAAAGTCATGCCCGGTCAACTTTTGTATTGGGAAAGTCATGCCCGGTGAACTTTTGTATTGGGAAAGTCATGCCCGGTGAACTTTTGTATTGGGAAAGTCATGCCCGGTCAACTTTTGTATTGGGAAAGTCATGCCCGGTCAACTTTTGTATTGGGAAAGTCATGCCCGGTGATCTTTTGTACTGGGAAAGTCATGCCCGGTGAACTTTTGTATGGGAAAAGTCATGCCCGGTGAACTTTTATATTGGGAAAGTCATGCCCGGTGAACTTTTGTATTGGGAAAGTCATGCCCGGTGAACTTTTGTATTGGGAAAGTCATGCCCGGTGATCTTTTGTACTGGGAAAGTCATGCCCGGTGAAATTTTGTATTGGGAAAGTCATGCCCGGAGAACTTTTGTATTGGGAAAGTCATGCCCGGTGATCTTTTGTACTGGGAAAGTCATGCCCGGTGAACTTTTGTATGGGAAAAGTCATGCCCGGTGAACTTTTGTATGGGAAAAGTAATGCCCGGTCAACTTTTGTATTGGGAAAGTCATGCCCGGTGAACTTTTGTATTGGGAAAGTCATGCCCGGTGAACTTTTGTATTGGGAAAGTCATGCCCGGTGAACTTTTGTACTGGGAAAGTCATGCCCGGTGAACTTTTGTATTGGGAAAGTCATACCCGGTGAACTTTTGTATTGGGAAAGTCTTGCTCGGTCAACTTTTGTATTGGGAAAGTCATGCCCGGTCAACTTTTGTATTGGGAAAGTCATGCCCGGTGAACTTTTGTATTGGGAAAGTCATGCCCGGTGAACTTTTGTATTGGGAAAGTCATGCCAGGTGAACTTTTGTATTGGGAAAGTCATGCCCGGTGAACTTTTGTATTGGGAAAGTCATGCCCGGTGAACTTTTGTATTGGGAAAGTCATGCCCGGTGAACTTTTGTATTGGGAAAGTCATGCCCGGTGAACTTTTGTATTGGGAAAGTCATGCTCGGTGAACTTTTGTATTGGGAAAGTCATGCCCGGTGAACATTTGTACTGGGAAAGTCATGCCCGGTCAACTTTTGTATTGGGAAAGTCATGCCCGGTGAACTTTTGTATTGGGAAAGTCATGCCCGGTGAACTTTTGTATTGGGAAAGTCATGTCCGGTGAACTTTTGTATTGGGAAAGTCATGCCCGGTCAACTTTTGTATTGGGAAAGTCATGCCCGGTGATCTTTTGTACTGGGAAAGTCATGCCCGGTGAACTTTTGTATGGGAAAAGTCATGCCCGGTGAACTTTTGTATTGGGAAAGTCATGCCCGGTGAACTTTTGTATTGGGAAAGTCTTGCCCGGTCAACTTTTGTATTGGGAAAGTCATGCCCGGTGATCTTTTGTACTGGGAAAGTCATGCCCGGTGAACTTTTGTATTGGGAAAGTCATGCCCGGTGAACTTTTGTATTGGGAAAGTCATGCCCGGTGATCTTTTGTACTGGGAAAGTAATGCCCGGTGAACTTTTGTATGGGAAAAGTCATGCCCGGTGAACTTTTGTATGGGAAAAGTAATGCCCGGTCAACTTTTGCATTGGGAAAGTCATGCCCGGTCAACTTTTGTATTGGGAAAGTCATGCCCGGTGATCTTTTGTACTGGGAAAGTCATGCCCGGTGAACTTTTGTATTGGGAAAGTTATGCCCGGTGATCTTTTGTACTGGGAAAGTCATGCCCGTTCAACTTTTGTATTAGGAAAGTCATGCCCGGTGAACTTTTGTATGGGAAAGTCATGCCCGGTGAACTTTTGTGTTGGGAAAGTCATGCCCGGTCAACTTTTGTATTAGGAAAGTCATGCCCGGTGAACTTTTGTACTGGGAAAGTCATGCCCGGTGAACTTTTGTATTGGGAAAGTCATGCCCGGTCAACTTTTGTATTGGGAAAGTCATGCCCGGTGATCTTTTGTACTGGGATAGTCATGCCCGGTGAACTTTTGTATTGGGAAAGTCATGCCCGGTGATCTTTTGTACTGGGAAAGTCATGCCCGGTGAACTTTTGTATTGGGAAAGTCATGCCCGGTGAACTTTTGTATTGGGAAAGTCATGCCCGGTGAACTTTTGTATTGGGAAAGTCATGCCCGGTGAACTTTTGTATTGGGAAAGTCATGCCCGGTGAACTTTTGTATTGGGAAAGTCATGCCCGGTGAACATTTGTACTGGGAAAGTCATGCCCGGTCAACTTTTGTATTGGGAAAGTCATGCCCGGTGATCTTTTGTACTGGGAAAGTCATGCCCGGTGAACTTTTGTATTGGGAAAGTCATGCCCGGTGAACTTTTGTATTGGGAAAGTCATGCCCGGTGAACTTTTGTATGGGAAAAGTAATGCCCGGTCAACTTTTGCATTGGGAAAGTCATGCCCGGTCAACTTTTGTATTGGGAAAGTCATGTCCGGTGATCTTTTGTACTGGGAAAGTAATGCCCGGTGAACTTTTGTATGGGAAAAGTCATGCCCGGTGAACTTTTGTATGGGAAAAGTAATGCCCGGTCAACTTTTGCATTGGGAAAGTCATGCCCGGTCAACTTTTGTATTGGGAAAGTCATGCCCGGTGATCTTTTGTACTGGGAAAGTCATGCCCGGTGAACTTTTGTATTGGGAAAGTTATGCCCGGTGATCTTTTGTACTGGGAAAGTCATGCCCGTTCAACTTTTGTATTAGGAAGTCATGCCCGGTGAACTTTTGTATGGGAAAGTCATGCCCGGTGAACTTTTGTATTGGGAAAGTCATGCCAGGTCAACTTTTGTATTAGGAATGTCATGCCCGGTGAACTTTTGTACTGGGAAAGTCATGCCCGGTGAACTTTTGTATTGGGAAAGTCATGCCCGGTCAACTTTTGTATTGGGAAAGTCATGCCCGGTGATCTTTTGTACTGGGATAGTCATGCCCGGTGAACTTTTGTATTGGGAAAGTCATGCCCGGTGATCTTTTGTACTGGGAAAGTCATGCCCGGTGAACTTTTGTATTGGGAAAGTCATGCCCGGTGAACTTTTGTATTGGGAAAGTCATGCCCGGTGAACTTTTGTATTGGGAAAGTCATGCCCGGTGAACTTTTGTATTGGGAAAGTCATGCCCGGTGAACTTTTGTATTGGGAAAGTCATGCCCGGTGAACATTTGTACTGGGAAAGTCATGCCCGGTCAACTTTTGTATTGGGAAAGTCATGCCCGGTGATCTTTTGTACTGGGAAAGTCATGCCCGGTGAACTTTTGTATTGGGAAAGTCATGCCCGGTGAACTTTTGTATTGGGAAAGTCATGCCCTGTCAACTTTTGTATTGGGAAAGTCATGCCCGGTGATCTTTTGTACTGGGAAAGTCATGCCCGGTGAACTTTTGTATGGGAAAAGTCATGCCCGGTGAACTTTTGTATTGGGAAAGTCATGCCCGGTCAACTTTTGTATTGGGAAAGTCATGCCCGGTGATCTTTTGTACTGGGAAAGTCATGCCCGGTGAACTTTTGTATTGGGAAAGTCATGCCCGGTGAACTTTTGTCTTGGGAAAGTCATGCCCGGTGATCTTTTGTACTGGGAAAGTCATGCCCGGTGAACTTTTGTATGGGAAAAGTCATGCCCGGTGAACTTTTGTATGGGAAAAGTCATGCCCGGTGAACTTTTGTATTGGGAAAGTCATGCCCGGTGAACTTTTGTATTGGGAAAGTCATGCCCGGTGAACTTTTGTATTGGGAAAGTCATGCCCGGTGAACTTTTGTACTGGGAAAGTCATGCCCGGTGAACTTTTGTACTGGGAAAGTCATGCCCGGTCAACTTTTGTATTGGGAAAGTCATGCCCGGTGATCTTTTGTACTGGGAAAGTCATGCCCGGTGAACTTTTGTACTGGGAAAGTCATGCCCGGTGAACTTTTGTATTGGGAAAGTCATGCCCGGTCAACTTTTGTATTGGGGAAGTCATGCCCGGTGAACTTTTGTATTGGGAAAGTCATGCCCGGTGAACTTTTGTATTGGGAAAGTCATGCCCGGTGAACTTTTGTATTGGGAAAGTCATGCCCGGTGAACTTTTGTATTGGGAAAGTCATGCCCGGTGAACTTTTGTATTGGGAAAGTCATGCCCGGTGAACTTTTGTATTGGGAAAGTCATGCCCGGTGAACTTTTGTATTGGGAAAGTCATGCCCGGTGAACTTTTGTATTGGGAAAGTCATGCCCGGTGAACTTTTGTATTGGGAAAGTCATGCCCGGTGATCTTTTGTACTGGGAAAGTCATGCCCGGTCAACTTTTGTATTGGTAAAGTCATGCCCGGTCAACTTTTATATTGGGAAAGTCATGCCCGGTGATCTTTTGTACTGGGAAAGTCATGCCCGGTGAACTTTTGTACTGGGAAAGTCATGCCCGGTGAACTTTTGTATTGGGAAAGTCATGCCCGGTCAACTTTTGTATTGGGAAAGTCATGCCCGGTGATCTTTTGTACTGGGAAAGTCATGCCCGGTGAACTTTTGTATGGGAAAAGTCATGCCCGGTGAACTTTTGTATTGGGAAAGTCATGCCCGGTCAACTTTTGTATTGGGAAAGTCATGCCCGGTGATCTTTTGTACTGGGAAAGTCATGCCCGGTGAACTTTTGTATTGGGAAAGTCATGCCCGGTGAACTTTTGTCTTGGGAAAGTCATGCCCGGTGATCTTTTGTACTGGGAAAGTCATGCCCGGTGAACTTTTGTATGGGAAAAGTCATGCCCGGTGAACTTTTGTATGGGAAAAGTCATGCCCGGTGAACTTTTGTATTGGGAAAGTCATGCCCGGTGAACTTTTGTATTGGGAAAGTCATGCCCGGTGAACTTTTGTATTGGGAAAGTCATGCCCGGTGAACTTTTGTACTGGGAAAGTCATGCCCGGTGAACTTTTGTACTGGGAAAGTCATGCCCGGTCAACTTTTGTATTGGGAAAGTCATGCCCGGTGATCTTTTGTACTGGGAAAGTCATGCCCGGTGAACTTTTGTACTGGGAAAGTCATGCCCGGTGAACTTTTGTATTGGGAAAGTCATGCCCGGTCAACTTTTGTATTGGGGAAGTCATGCCCGGTGAACTTTTGTATTGGGAAAGTCATGCCCGGTGAACTTTTGTATTGGGAAAGTCATGCCCGGTGAACTTTTGTATTGGGAAAGTCATGCCCGGTGAACTTTTGTATTGGGAAAGTCATGCCCGGTGAACTTTTGTATTGGGAAAGTCATGCCCGGTGAACTTTTGTATTGGGAAAGTCATGCCCGGTGAACTTTTGTATTGGGAAAGTCATGCCCGGTGAACTTTTGTATTGGGAAAGTCATGCCCGGTGAACTTTTGTATTGGGAAAGTCATGCCCGGTGATCTTTTGTACTGGGAAAGTCATGCCCGGTCAACTTTTGTATTGGTAAAGTCATGCCCGGTGAACTTTTGTATGGGAAAAGTCATGCCCGGTGAACTTTTGTATTGGGAAAGTTATGCCCGGTGATCTTTTGTACTGGGAAAGTCATGCCCGGTCAACTTTTGTATTAGGAAAGTCATGCCCGGTGAACTTTTGTATCGGAAAAGTCATGCCCGGTGATCTTTTGTACTGGGAAAGTCATGCCCGGTGAACTTTTGTATTGGGAAAGTCATGCCCGGTCAACTTTTGTATTAGGAAAGTCATGCCCGGTGAACTTTTGTACTGGGAAAGTCATGCCCGGTGAACTTTTGTATTGGGAAAGTCATGCCCGGTGAACTTTTGTACTGGGAAAGTCATGCCCGGTCAACTTTTATATTGGGAAAGTCATGCCCGGTGATCTTTTGTACTGGGAAAGTCATGCCCGGTGAACTTTTGTACTGGGAAAGTCATGCCCGGTGAACTTTTGTATTGGGAAAGTCATGCCCGGTCAACTTTTGTATTGGGAAAGTCATGCCCGGTGATCTTTTGTATTGGGAAAGTCATGCCCGGTGAACTTTTGTATTGGGAAAGTCATGCCCGGTCAACTTTTGTATTGGGAAAGTCATGCCCGGTGAACTTTTGTATTGGGAAAGTCATGCCCGGTGATCTTTTGTACTGGGAAAGTCATGCCCGGTGAACTTTTGTATTGGGAAACTCATGCCCGGTGAACTTTTGTATTGGGAAAGTCATGCCCGGTGAACTTTTGTACTGGGAAAGTCATGCCCGGTGAACTTTTGTATTGGGAAAGTCATGCCCGGTGAACATTTGTACTGGGAAAGTAAAACCCGGTCAACTTTTGTATTGGGAAAGTCATGCCCGGTGATCTTTTCACCGGAGATGACTTTTTCCATAGAAAAGTTCACCGGGCATGACTTTCCCAATACAAAAGTTCACCGGGCATGACTTTCCCAATACAAAAGTTCACCTGGCATGACTTTCCCAATACAAAAGTTCACCGGAGATGACATTATCCATACAAAGGTTCACCGGGCATGACTTTCCCAATACAAAAGTTCACCGGAGATGACTTTTTCCATATAAAAGTTCACCGGAGATGACTTTCCCAATACAAAAGTTCACCGGAGATGACTTTCCCAATACAAAACTCACCGGGGATGACTTTCCCGATACAAAAGTTCACCGGGCATGACTTTCCCAATACAAAAGTTCACCGGGCATGACTTTCTCAATACAAAAGTTCACCGGAGATGACTTTTTCCATACAAAAGTTCAACGGGCATGACTTTCCCAATACAAAAGTTCACCGGGCATGACTTTCCCAATACAAAAGTTCACCGGGCATGACTTTCCCAATACCAAAGTTCACCGGAGATGACTTTCCCAATACAAAAGTTCACCGGGCATGACTTTACCAATAAAAAAGTTCACCGGAGATGACTTTCCCAATACAAAAGTTCACCGGGCATGACTTTCCAATACAAAAGTTCACCGGGCATGACTATCCCAATACAAAAGTTCACCGGAGATGACTTTCCCAATACAAAAGTTCACCGGGCATGACTTTCCCAATACAAAAGTTCACCCGGCATGACTTTCCCAATACAAAAGTTCACCGGAGATGACTTTCCCAATACAAAAGTTCACCGGAGATGACTTTTTCCATACAAAAGTTCACCGGGCATGACCTTCCCAATACAAAAGTTCACCGGGCATGACTTTCCCAATACAAAAGTTCACCGGGCATGACTTTCCCAATAAAAAGTTCACCGGGCATGACTTTCCCAATACAAAAGTTCACCGGGCATGACTTTCCCAATACAAAAGTTCACCGGTGATGACTTTCCAATACAAAAGTTCACCGGGCACGACTTTCCCAATACAAAAGTTCACCGGGCATGACTTTCCCAATAAAAAAGTTCACCGGAGATGACTTTTCCCATACAAAAGTTCACCGGGCATAAGTTTCCCAATACAAAAGTTCACCGGGCATGACTTTCCCAATACAAAAGTTCACCGGGCATGACTTTCCCAATACAAAAGTTCACCGGAGATGACTTTTTCCATAGAAAAGTTCAGCGGGCATGACTTTCCCAATACAAAAGTTCACCGGGCATGACTTTCCCAATACAAAAGTTCACCGGGCATGACTTTCCCAATACAAAAGTTCACCGGGCATGACTTTCCCAATACAAAAGTTCCCCGGGCACGACTTTCCCAATACAAAAGTTCACCGGGCATGACTTTCCCAATACAAAAGTTCACCGGGCATGACTTTCCCAATACAAAAGTTCACCGGAGATGACTTTTTCCATAGAAAAGTTCACCGGACATGACTTTCCCAATACAAAAGTTCACCGGGCATGACTTTCCCAATACAAAAGTTCACCGGGCATGACTTTCCCAATACAAAAGTTCACCGGAGATGACTTTTCCCATACAAAAGTTCACCGGAGATGACTTTTCCCATACAAAAATTCACCGGAGATGACTTTCCCAATACATAAGTTCACCGGGCACGACTTTCCCAATACAAAAGTTCACCGGAGATGACTTTCCCAATACAAAAGTTCACCGGGCATGACTTTCACAATACAAAAGTTCACCGGGCATGACTTTCCCAATACAAAAGTTCACCGGGCATGACTTTCCCAATACAAAAGTTCACCGGAGATGACTTTCCCAATACAAAAGTTCACCGGAGATGACTTTTCCCATACAAAAGTTCACCGGGCATGACTTTCCCAATACAAAAGTTCACCGGAGATGACTTTCCCAATACAAAAGTTCACCGGGCATGACTTTCCCAATACAAAAGTTCACCGGAGATGACTTTCCCAATACAAAAGTTCACCCGCCACGACTTTCCCAATACAAAAGTTCACCGGGCATGACTTTCCCAATACAAAAGTTCACCGGGCATGACTTTCCCAATACAAAAGTTCACCGGAGATGACTTTTTCCATAGAAAAGTTCACCGGGCATGACTTTCCCAATACAAAAGTTCACCGGGTATGACTTTTTCATACAAAAGTTCACCGGAGATGACTTTCCCAATACAAAAGTTCACCGGGCATGACTTTCCCAATACAAAAGTTCACCGGGCATGACTTTCTCAATACAAAAGTTCACCGGAGATGACTTTCCCAATACATAAGTTCACCGGAGATGACTTTCCCAATACAAAAGTTCACCGGGCATGACTTTCCCAATACAAAAGTTCACCGGGCATGACTTTCCCAATACAAAAGTTCACCGGGCATGACTTTTCCCATACAAAAGTTCACCGGAGATGACTTTTCCCATACAAAAGTTCACCGGAGATGACTTTCCCAATACATAAGTTCACCGGGCATGACTTTCCCCATACAAAAGTTCACCGGAGATGACTTTTCCCATACAAAAGTTCACCGGAGATGACTTTCCCAATACAAAAGTTCACCGGGCATGACTTTCCCAATACAAAAGTTCACCGGGCATGACTTTTCCCATACAAACGTTCACCGGAGATGACTTTTCCCATACAAAAGTTCACCGGGCACGACTTTCCCAATACAAAAGTTCACCGGGCATGACTTTCCCAATACAAAAGTTCACCGGAGATGACTTTTCCCATACAAAAGTTCACCGGGCATGACTTTCCCAATACAAAAGTTCACCGGGCATGACTTTCCCAATACAAAAGTTCACCGGAGATGACTTTTTCCATAGAAAAGTTCACCGGGCATGACTTTCCCAATACAAAAGTTCACCGGGCATGACTTTCCCAATACAAAAGTTCACCGGAGATGACTTTTCCCATACAAAAGTTCACCGGAGATGACTTTCCCAATACAAAAGTTCACCGGGCATGATTTTCCCAATACAAAAGTTCACCGGGCATGACTTTCCCAATACAAAAGTTCACCGGGCATGACTTTCCCAATACAAAAGTTCACCGGAGATGACTTTCCCAATACAAAAGTTCATCGGAGATGACTTTTCCCATACAAAAGTTCACCGGGCATGACTTTCCCAATACAAAAGTTCACCGGAGATGACTTTCCCAATACAAAAGTTCACCGGGCATGACTTTCCCAATACAAAAGTTCACCGGAGATGACTTTCCCAATACAAAAGTTCACCGGGCATGACTTTTCCCATAGAAAAGTTCACCGGAGATGACTTTCCCAATACAAAAGTTCACCGGGCATGGCTTTCCCAAGACAAAAGTTCACCGGAGATAACTTTTTCCATAGAAAAGTTCACCGGAGATGACTTTCCCAATACAAAAGTTCACCGGGCAACACTTTCCCAATACAAAAGTTCACCGGGCATGACTTTTCCCATAGAAAAGTTCACCGGAGATGACTTTCCCAATACAAAAGTTCACCGGGCATGACTTTCCCAATACAAAAGTTCACCGGGCATGACTTTCCCAATACAAAAGTTCACCGGGCATGACTTTTCCAATACAAAAGTTCACCGGGCATGACTTTCTCAATACAAAAGTTCACCGGGCACGACTTTCCCAATACAAAAGTTCACCGGGCATGACTTTCCCAATACAAAAGTTCACCGGGCATGACTTTCCCAATACAAAAGTTCACCGGCCATGACTTTCCCAATACAAAAGTTCACCGGGCATGACTTTTCCCATAGAAAAGTTCACCGGAGATGACTTTCCCCAATACAAAAGTCCACCGGGCACGACTTTCCCAATACAAAAGTTCACCGGGCATGACTTTCCCAATACAAAAGTTCACCGGAGATGACTTTCCCAATACAAAAGTTCACCGGGCACGACTTTCCCAATACAAAAGTTCACCGGGCATGACTTTCCCAATACAAAAGTTCACCGGAGATGACTTTTCCCATACAAAAGTTCACCGGGCATGACTTTCCCAATACAAAAGATCACCGGGCATGACTTTCCCAATACAAAAGTTCACCGGGCATGACTTTCCCAATACAAAAGTTCACCGGAGATGACTTTTTCCATAGAAAAGTTCACCGGGCATGACTTTCCCAATACAAAAGTTCACCGGGCATGACTTTCCCAATACAAAAGTTCACCGGGCATGACTTTCCCAATACAAAAGTTCACCGGGCATGACTTTCCCAATACAAAAGTTCACCGGGCACGACTTTCCCAATACAAAAGTTCACCGAGCATGACTTTCCCAATACAAAAGTTCACCGGAGATGACTTTTTCCATAGAAAAGTTCACCGGGCATGACTTTCCCAATACAAAAGTTCACCGGGCATGACTTTCCCAATACAAAAGTTCACCGGAGATGAATTTTCCCATACAAAAGTTCACCGGAGATGACTTTTCCCATACAAAAGTTCACCGGGCATGACTTTCCCAATACATAAGTTCACCGGGCACGACTTTCCCAATACAAAAGTTCACCGGAGATGACTTTCCCAATATAAAAGTTCACCGGCATGACTTTCCCAATACAAAAGTTCACCGGGCATGACTTTCCCAATACAAAAGTTCACCGGGCATGACTTTCCCAATACAAAAGTTCACCGGACATGACTTTCCCAATACAAAAGTTCACCGGAGATGACTTTCCCAATACAAAAGTTCACCGGGCATGACTTTCCCAATACAAAAGTTCACCGGAGATGACTTTCCCAATACAAAAGTTCACCTGGCATGACTTTTCCCATAAAAAAGTTCACCGGAGATGACTTTCCCAATACAAAAGTTCACCGGGCACGACTTTTCCCATACAAAAGTTCACCGGTGATGAATTTCCCAATACAAAAGTTCACCGGGCATGACTTTCCCAATACAAAAGTTCACCGGGCATGACTTTTTCATACAAAAGTTCACCGGAGATGACTTTCCCAATACAAAAGTTCACCGGGCATGACTTTCCCAATACAAAAGTTCACCGGGCATGACTTTCCCAATACAAAAGTTCACCGGAGATGACTTTCCCAATACAAAAGTTCACCGGGCATGACTTTCCCAATACAAAAGTTCACCGGGCATGACTTTCCCAATACAAAAGTTCACCTGGCATGACTTTCCCAATACAAAAATTCCCCGGAGATGACTTTTCCATACAAAAGTTCACCGGAGATGACTTTTCCATACAAAAGTTCACCGGAGATGACTTTCCCAATACAAAAGTTCACCGGGCATGACTTTCCCAAAACAAAAGTACACCGGGCATGACTTTCCCAATACAAAAGTTCACCGGGCATGACTTTCCCAATACAAAAGTTCACCGGGCATGACTTTCCCAATACAAAAGTTCACCTGGCATGATTTTCCCAATACAAAAGTTCACCGGGCATGACTTTCCCAATACAAAAGTTCACCGGGCATGACTTTCTCAATACAAAAGTTCACCGGGCACGACTTTCCCAATACAAAAGTTCACCGGGCATGACTTTCCCAATACAAAAGTTCACCGGGCATGACTTTCCCAATACAAAAGTTCACCGGAGATGACTTTTCCCATACAAAAGTTCACCGGAGATGACTTTCCCAATACAAAAGTTCACCGGGCATGACTTTCCCAATACAAAAGTTCACCGGGCATGACTTTCCCAATTCAAAAGTTCACCGGGCATGACTTTCCCAATACAAAAGTTCACCGGAGATGACTTTCCCAATACAAAAGTTCATCGGAGATGACTTTTCCCATACAAAAGTTCACCGGGCATGACTTTCCCAATACAAAAGTTCACCGGAGATGACTTTCCCAATACAAAAGTTCACCGGGCATGACTTTCCCAATACAAAAGTTCACCGGAGATGACTTTCCCAATACAAAAGTTCACCGGGCATGACTTTTCCCATAGAAAAGTTCACCGGAGATGACTTTCCCAATACAAAAGTTCACCGGCATGGCTTTCCCAAGACAAAAGTTCACCGGAGATAACTTTTTCCATAGAAAAGTTCACCGGAGATGACTTTCCCAATACAAAAGTTCACCGGGCAACACTTTCCCAATACAAAAGTTCACCGGGCATGACTTTTCCCATAGAAAAGTTCACCGGAGATGACTTTCCCAATACAAAAGTTCACCGGGCATGACTTTCCCAATACAAAAGTTCACCGGGCATGACTTTCCCAATACAAAAGTTCACCGGGCATGACTTTCCCAATACAAAAGTTCACCGGGCATGACTTTCTCAATACAAAAGTTCACCGGGCACGACTTTCCCAATACAAAAGTTCACCGGGCATGACTTTCCCAATACAAAAGTTCACCGGGCATGACTTTCCCAATACAAAAGTTCACCGGCCATGACTTTCCCAATACAAAAGTTCACCGGGCATGACTTTTCCCATAGAAAAGTTCACCGGAGATGACTTTCCCAATACAAAAGTCCACCGGGCACGACTTTCCCAATACAAAAGTTCACCGGGCATGACTTTCCCAATACAAAAGTTCACCGGAGATGACTTTCCCAATACAAAAGTTCACCGGGCACGACTTTCCCAATACAAAAGTTCACCGGGCATGACTTTCCAATACAAAAGTTCACCGGAGATGACTTTTCCCATACAAAAGTTCACCGGGCATGACTTTCCCAATACAAAAGATCACCGGGCATGACTTTCCCAATACAAAAGTTCACCGGGCATGACTTTCCCAATACAAAAGTTCACCGGAGATGACTTTTTCCATAGAAAAGTTCACCGGGCATGACTTTCCCAATACAAAAGTTCACCGGGCATGACTTTCCCAATACAAAAGTTCACCGGGCATGACTTTCCCAATACAAAAGTTCACCGGGCATGACTTTCCCAATACAAAAGTTCACCGGGCACGACTTTCCCAATACAAAAGTTCACCGGGCATGACTTTCCCAATACAAAAGTTCACCGGGCATGACTTTCCCAATACAAAAGTTCACCGGAGATGACTTTTTCCATAGAAAAGTTCACCGGGCATGACTTTCCCAATACAAAAGTTCACCGGGCATGACTTTCCCAATACAAAAGTTCACCGGAGATGAATTTTCCCATACAAAAGTTCACCGGAGATGACTTTTCCCATACAAAAGTTCACCGGAGATGACTTTCCCAATACATAAGTTCACCGGGCACGACTTTCCCAATACAAAAGTTCACCGGAGATGACTTTCCCAATATAAAAGTTCACCGGGCATGACTTTCCCAATACAAAAGTTCACCGGGCATGACTTTCCCAATACAAAAGTTCACCGGGCATGACTTTCCCAATACAAAAGTTCACCGGAGATGACTTTCCCAATACAAAAGTTCACCGGAGATGACTTTTCCCATACAAAAGTTCACCGGGCATGACTTTCCCAATACAAAAGTTCACCGGAGATGACTTTCCCAATACAAAAGTTCACCGGGCATGACTTTCCCAATACAAAAGTTCACCGGAGATGACTTTCCCAATACAAAAGTTCACCGGGCATGACTTTTCCCATAGAAAAGTTCACCGGAGATGACTTTCCCAATACAAAAGTTCACCGGGCACGACTTTTCCCATACAAAAGTTCACCGGAGATGAATTTCCCAATACAAAAGTTCACCGGGCATGACTTTCCCAATACAAAAGTTCACCGGGCATGACTTTTTCATACAAAAGTTCACCGGAGATGACTTTCCCAGTACAAAAGTTCACCGGGCATGACTTTCCCAATACAAAAGTTCACCGGGCATGACTTTCCCAATACAAAAGTTCACCGGAGATGACTTTCCCAATACAAAAGTTCACCGGGCATGACTTTCCCAATACAAAAGTTCACCGGGCATGACTTTCCCAATACAAAAGTTCACCTGGCATGACTTTCCCAATACAAAAATTCACCGGAGATGACTTTTCCATACAAAAGTTCACCGGAGATGACTTTTCCATACAAAAGTTCACCGGAGATGACTTTCCCAATACAAAAGTTCACCGGGCATGACTTTCCCAAAACAAAAGATCACCGGGCATGACTTTCCCAATACAAAAGTTCACCGGGCATGACTTTCCCAATACAAAAGTTCACCGGGCATGACTTTCCCAATACAAAAGTTCACCTGGCATGATTTTCCCAATACAAAAGTTCACCGGGCATGACTTTCCCAATACAAAAGTTCACCGGGAATGACTTTCTCAATACAAAAGTTCACCGGGCACGACTTTCCCAATACAAAAGTTCACCGGGCATGACTTTCCCAATACAAAAGTTCACCGGGTATGACTTTCCAATACAAAAGTTCACCGGGCGTGACTTTCCCAATACAAAAGTTCACCGGAGATGACTTTTTCCATAGAAAGGTTCACCGGGCATGACTTTCCCAATACAAAAGTTCACCGGGCATGACTTTCCCAATACAAAAGTTCACCGGGCATGACTTTCTCAATACAAAAGTTCACCGGGCACGACTTTTCCAATACAAAAGTTCACCGGGCATGACTTTCCCAATACAAAAGTTCACCGGGCATGACTTTTCCCATAGAAAAGTTCACCGGAGATGACTTTCCCAATAGAAAAGTTCACCGGGCACGACTTTCCCAATACAAAAGTTCACCGGAGATGACTTTTCCCATACAAAAGTTCACCGGGCATGACTTTCCCAATACAAAAGTTCACCGGGCATGACTTTCCCAATACAAAAGTTCACCGGGCATGACTTTCCCAATACAAAAGTTCACCGGGCATAACTTTCCCAATACAAAAGTTCACCGGAGATGACTTTTCCAATACAAAAGTTCACCGGGCATGACTTTCCCAATACAAAAGTTCACCGGAGATAACTTTTCCCATACAAAAGTTCACCGGAGATGAATTTCCCAATACAAAAGTTCACCGGGCATGACTTTCCCAATACAAAAGTTCACCGGGCATGACTTTCCCAATACAAAAGTTCACCGGGCATGACTTTCCCAATACAAAAGTTCACCGGAGATGACTTTTCCCATACAAAAGTTCACCGGAGATGAATTTCCCAGTACAAAAGATCACCGGGCATGACTTTCCCAATACAAAAGTTGACCGGGCATGACTTTCCCAATACAAAAGATCACCGGGCATGACTTTCCCAGTACAAAAGTTCACCGGGCATGACTTTCCCAATACAAAATTTGACCGGGCATGACTTTCCCAATACAAAAGTTCACCGGGCATGACTTTCCCAGCACAAAAGTTCACCGGGCATGACTTTCCCAATACAAAAGTTCACCGGAGATGACTTTCCCAATACAAAAGTTCACCGGAGATGACTTTTCCCATACAAAAGTTCACCGGAGATGACTTTCCCAATACATAAGTTCACCGGGCACGACTTTCCCAATACAAAAGTTCACCGGGCATGACTTTCCCAATACAAAAGTTCACCGGAGATGACTTTCCCAATACAAAAGTTCACCGGGCACGACTTTTCCCATACAAAAGTTCACCGGAGATGACTTTCCCAATACAAAAGTTCACCGGGCATGACTTTCCCAATACAAAAGTTCACCGGGCATGACTTTTTCATACAAAAGTTCACCGGAGATGACTTTCCCAATACAAAAGTTCACCGGGCATGACTTTCCCAATAGAAAAGTTCACCGGGCATGACTTTCCCAATACAAAAGTTCACCGGAGATGACTTTCCCAATGCAAAAGTTCACCGGGCATGACTTTCCCAATACAAAAATTCACCGGGCATGACTTTCCCAATACAAAAGTTCACCTGGCATGACTTTCCCAATACAAAAATTCACCGGAGATGACTTTTCCATACAAAAGTTCACCGGAGATGACTTTTCCATACAAAAGTTCACCGGAGATGACTTTCCCAATACAAAAGTTCACCGGGCATGACTTTCCCAATACAAAAGTTCACCGGGCATGACTTTCCCAATACAAAAGTTCACCGGGCATGACTTTCCCAATACAAAAGTTCACCGGGCACGACTTTCCCAATACAAAAGTTCACCGGAGATGACTTTCCCAATACAAAAGTTCACCGGGCACGACTTTCCCAATACAAAACTTCACCGGGCATGACTTTCCCAATACAAAAGTTCACTGGAGATGACTTTTCCCATACAAAAGTTCACCGGGCATGACTTTCCCAATACAAAAGTTCACCGGGCACGACTTTCCCAATACAAAAGTTCACCGGAGATGACTTTGCCAATACAAAAGTTCACCGGGCATGACTTTTCCCATAGAAAAGTTCACCGGAGATGACTTTCCCAATACAAAAGTTCACCGGGCATGACTTTCCCAATACAAAAGTTCACCGGAGATGACTTTTTCCATAGAAAAGTTCACCGGAGATGATTTTCCCAATACAAAAGTTCACCGGGCAACACTTTCCCAATACAAAAGTTCACCGGGCATGACTTTTCCCATAGAAAAGTTCACCGGAGATGACTTTCCCAATACAAAAGTTCACCGGGCACGACTTTCCCAATACAAAAGTTCACCGGAGATGACTTTCCCAATACAAAAGTTCACCGGGCATGACTTTCCCAATACAAAAGTTCACCGGAGATGACTTTCCCAATACAAAAGTTCACCGGGCATGACTTTCCCAATACAAAAGTTCACCGGGCGTGACTTTCCCAATACAAAAGTTCACCGGGCATGACTTTCTCAATACAAAAGTTCACCGGGCACGACTTTCCCAATACAAAAGTTCACCGGGCATGACTTTCCCAATACAAAAGTTCACCGGCATGACTTTCCCAATACAAAAGTTCACCGGGCATGACTTTCCCAATACAAAAGTTCACCTGGCATGACTTTCCCAATACAAAAATTCACCGGAGATGACTTTTCCATACAAAAGTTCACCGAAGATGACTTTTCCATACAAAAGTTCACCGGAGATGACTTTCCCAATACAAAAGTTCACCGGGCATGACTTTCCCAATACAAAAGTTCACCGGGCATGACTTTCCCAATACAAAAGTTCACCGGAGATGACTTTCCCAATACAAAAGTTCACCGGGCACGACTTTCCCAATACAAAAGTTCACTGGAGATGACTTTCCCAATACAAAAGTTCACCGGGCACGACTTTCCCAATACAAAAGTTCACCGGGCATGACTTTCCCAATACAAAAGTTCACCGGAGATGACTTTTCCCATACAAAAGTTCACCGGGCATGACTTTCCCAATACAAAAGTTCACCGGGCACGACTTTCCCAATACAAAAGTTCACCGGAGATGACTTTCCCAATACAAAAGTTCACCGGGCATGACTTTTCCCATAGAAAAGTTCACCGGAGATGACTTTCCCAATACAAAAGTTCACCGGGCATGACTTTCCCAATACAAAAGTTCACCGGAGATGACTTTTTCCATAGAAAATTTCACCGGAGATGACTTTCCCAATACAAAAGTTCACCGGGCAACACTTTCCCAATACAAAAGTTCACCGGAGATGACTTTTCCATACAAAAGTTCACCGGAGATGACTTTCCCAATACAAAAGTTCACCGGGCATGACTTTCCCAATACAAAAGTTCACCGGGCATGAATTTTCCCATACAAAAGTTCACCGGAGATGACTTTCCCAATACAAAAGTCCACCGGGCACGACTTTCCCAATACAAAAGTTCACCGGGCATGACTTTCCCAATACAAAAGTTCACCGGAGATGACTTTCCCAATACAAAAGTTCACCGGGCACGACTTTCCCAATACAAAAGTTCACCGGGCATGACTTTCCCAATACAAAAGTTCACCGGAGATGACTTTTCCCATACAAAAGTTCACCGGGCATGACTTTCCCAATACAAAAGATCACCGGGCATGACTTTCCCAATACAAAAGTTCACCGGGCATGACTTTCCCAATACAAAAGTTCACCGGAGATGACTTTTTCCATAGAAAAGTTCACCGGGCATGACTTTCCCAATACAAAAGTTCACCGGGCATGACTTTCCCAATACAAAAGTTCACCGGGCATGACTTTCCCAATACAAAAGTTCACCGGGCACGACTTTCCCAATACAAAAGTTCACCGGGCATGACTTTCCCAATACAAAAGTTCACCGGGCATGACTTTCCCAATACAAAAGTTCACCGGAGATGACTTTTTCCATAGAAAAGTTCACCGGGCATGACTTTCCCAATACAAAAGTTCACCGGGCATGACTTTCCCAATACAAAAGTTCACCGGAGATGAATTTTCCCATACAAAAGTTCACCGGAGATGACTTTTCCCATACAAAAGTTCACCGGAAATGACTTTCCCAATACATAAGTTCACCGGGCACGACTTTCCCAATACAAAAGTTCACCGGAGATGACTTTCCCAATATAAAAGTTCACCGGGCATGACTTCCCAATACAAAAGTTCACCGGGCATGACTTTCCCAATACAAAAGTTCACCGGGCATGACTTTCCCAATACAAAAGTTCACCGGAGATGACTTTCCCAATACAAAAGTTTACCGGAGATGACTTTTCCCATACAAAAGTTCACCGGGCATGACTTTCCCAATACAAAAGTTCACCGGAGATGACTTTCCCAATACAAAAGTTCACCGGAGATGACTTTCCCAATACAAAAGTTCACCGGGCATGACTTTTCCCATAGAAAAGTTCACCGGAGATGACTTTCCCAATACAAAAGTTCACCGGGCAACACTTTCCCAATACAAAAGTTCACCGGAGATGACTTTTCCATACAAAAGTTCACCGGAGATGACTTTCCCAATACAAAAGTTCACCGGAGATGACTTTCCCAATACAAAAGTTCACCGGGCACGACTTTTCCCATACAAAAGTTCACCGGAGATGAATTTCCCAATACAAAAGTTCACCGGGCATGACTTTCCCAATACAAAAGTTCACCGGGCATGACTTTTTCATACAAAAGTTCACCGGAGATGACTTTCCCAATACAAAAGTTCACCGGGCATGACTTTCCCAATACAAAAGTTCACCGGGCATGACTTTCCCAATACAAAAGTTCACCGGAGATGACTTTCCCAATACAAAAGTTCACCGGGCATGACTTTCCCAATACAAAAGTTCACCGGGCATGACTTTCCCAATACAAAAGTTCACCTGGCATGACTTTCCCAATACAAAAATTCACCGGAGATGACTTTTCCATACAAAAGTTCACCGGAGATGACTTTTCCATACAAAAGTTCACCGGAGATGACTTTCCCAATACAAAAGTTCACCGGGCATGACTTTCCCAAAACAAAAGATCACCGGGCATGACTTTCCCAATACAAAAGTTCACCGGGCATGACTTTCCCAATACAAAAGTTCACCGGGCATGACTTTCCCAATACAAAAGTTCACCTGGCATGATTTTCCCAATACAAAAGTTCACCGGGCATGACTTTCCCAATACAAAAGTTCACCGGGCATGACTTTCTCAATACAAAAGTTCACCGGGCACGACTTTCCCAATACAAAAGTTCACCGGGCATGACTTTCCCAATACAAAAGTTCACCGGGTATGACTTTCCCAATACAAAAGTTCACCGGGCGTGACTTTCCCAATACAAAAGTTTACCGGAGATGACTTTTTCCATAGAAAAGTTCACCGGGCATGACTTTCCCAATACAAAAGTTCACCGGGCATGACTTTCCCAATACAAAAGTTCACCGGGCATGACTTTCTCAATACAAAAGTTCACCGGGCACGACTTTTCCAATACAAAAGTTCACCGGGCATGACTTTCCCAATACAAAAGTTCACCGGGCATGACTTTTCCCATAGAAAAGTTCACCGGAGATGACTTTCCCAATACAAAAGTTCACCGGGCACGACTTTCCCAATACAAAAGTTCACCGGAGATGACTTTTCCCATACAAAAGTTCACCGGGCATGACTTTCCCAATACAAAAGTTCACCGGGCATGACTTTCCCAATACAAAAGTTCACCGGGCATGACTTTCCCAATACAAAAGTTCACCGGGCATGACTTTCCCAATACAAAAGTTCACCGGAGATGACTTTTTCCATAGAAAAGTTCACCGGGCATGACTTTCCCAATACAAAAGTTCACCGGGCATGACTTTTCCAATACAAAAGTTCACCGGGCATGACTTTCCCAATACAAAAGTTCACCGGAGATGATTTTCCCATACAAAAGTTCACCGGAGATGACTTTCCCAATACAAAAGTTCACCGGGCATGACTTTCCCAATACAAAAGTTCACCGGGCATGACTTTCCCAATACAAAAGTTCACCGGGCATGACTTTCCCAATACAAAAGTTCACCGGAGATGACTTTCCCAATACAAAAGTTCACCGGAGATGACTTTTCCCATACAAAAGTTCACCGGAGATGACTTTCCCAATACATAAGTTCACCGGGCACGACTTTCCCAATACAAAAGTTCACCGGGCATGACTTTCCCAATACAAAAGTTCACCGGAGATGACTTTCCCAATACAAAAGTTCACCGGGCACGACTTTTCCCATACAAAAGTTCACCGGAGATGACTTTCCCAATACAAAAGTTCACCGGGCATGACTTTCCCAATACAAAAGTTCACCGGGCATGACTTTTTCATACAAATTTCACCGGAGATGACTTTCCCAATACAAAAGTTCACCGGGCATGACTTTCCCAATAGAAAAGTTCACCGGGCATGACTTTCCCAATACAAAAGTTCACCGGAGATGACTTTCCCAATACAAAAGTTCACCGGGCATGACTTTCCCAATACAAAAATTCACCGGGCATGACTTTCCCAATACAAAAGTTCACCTGGCATGACTTTCCCAATACAAAAATTCACCGGAGATGACTTTTCCATACAAAAGTTCACCGGAGATGACTTTTCCATACAAAAGTTCACCGGAGATGACTTTCCCAATACAAAAGTTCACCGGGCATGACTTTCCCAATACAAAAGTTCACCGGGCATGACTTTCCCAATACAAAAGTTCACCGGGCATGACTTTCCCAATACAAAAGTTCACCGGGCACGACTTTCCCAATACAAAAGTTCACCGGAGATGACTTTCCCAATACAAAAGTTCACCGGGCACGACTTTCCCAATACAAAAGTTCACCGGGCATGACTTTCCCAATACAAAAGTTCACCGGAGATGACTTTTCCCATACAAAAGTTCACCGGGCATGACTTTCCCAATACAAAAGTTCACCGGGCACGACTTTCCCAATACAAAAGTTCACCGGAGATGACTTTCCCAATACAAAAGTTCACCGGGCATGACTTTTCCCATAGAAAAGTTCACCGGAGATGACTTTCCCAATACAAAAGTTCACCGGGCATGACTTTCCCAATACAAAAGTTCACCGGAGATGACTTTTTCCATAGAAAAGTTCACCGGAGATGACTTTCCCAATACAAAAGTTCACCGGGCAACACTTTCCCAATACAAAAGTTCACCGGGCATGACTTTTCCCATAGAAAAGTTCACCGGAGATGACTTTCCCAATACAAAAGTTCACCGGGCACGACTTTCCCAATACAAAAGTTCACCGGAGATGACTTTCCCAATACAAAAGTTCACCGGGCATGACTTTCCCAATACAAAAGTTCACCGGGCGTGACTTTCCCAATACAAAAGTTCACCGGGCATGACTTTCTCAATACAAAAGTTCACCGGGCACGACTTTCCCAATACAAAAGTTCACCGGGCATGACTTTCCCAATACAAAAGTTCACCGGCATGACTTTCCCAATACAAAAGTTCACCGGGCATGACTTTCCCAATACAAAAGTTCACCTGGCATGACTTTCCCAATACAAAAGTTCACCTGGCATGACTTTCCCAATACAAAAATTCACCGGAGATGACTTTTCCATACAAAAGTTCACCGAAGATGACTTTTCCATACAAAAGTTCACCGGAGATGACTTTCCCAATACAAAAGTTCACCGGGCATGACTTTCCCAATACAAAAGTTCACCGGGCATGACTTTCCCAATACAAAAGTTCACCGGAGATGACTTTCCCAATACAAAAGTTCACCGGGCACGACTTTCAAAATACAAAAGTTCACCGGAGATGACTTTCCCAATACAAAAGTTCACCGGGCACGACTTTCCCAATACAAAAGTTCACCGGGCATGACTTTCCCAATACAAAAGTTCACCGGAGATGACTTTTCCCATACAAAAGTTCACCGGGCATGACTTTCCCAATACAAAAGTTCACCGGGCACGACTTTCCCAATACAAAAGTTCACCGGAGATGACTTTCCCAATACAAAAGTTCACCGGGCATGACTTTTCCCATAGAAAAGTTCACCGGAGATGACTTTCCCAATACAAAAGTTCACCGGGCATGACTTTCCCAATACAAAAGTTCACCGGAGATGACTTTTTCCATAGAAAAGTTCACCGGAGATGACTTTCCCAATACAAAAGTTCACCGGGCAACACTTTCCCAATACAAAAGTTCACCGGAGATGACTTTTCCATACAAAAGTTCACCGGAGATGACTTTCCCAATACAAAAGTTCACCGGGCATGACTTTCCCAATACAAAAGTTCACCGGGCATGACTTTCCCAATACAAAAGTTCACCGGAGATGACTTGCCCATACAAAAGTTCACCGGGCACGACTTTCCCAATACAAAAGTTCACCGGAGATGACTTTCCCAATACAAAAGTTCACCGGGCACGACTTTCCCAATACAAAAGTTCACCGGGCATGACTTTCCCAATACAAAAGTTCACCGGAGATGACTTTTCCCATACAAAAGTTCACCGGGCATGACTTTCCCAATACAAAAGTTCACCGGGCACGACTTTCCCAATACAAAAGTTCACCGGAGATGACTTTCCCAATACAAAAGTTCACCGGAGATGACTTTCCCAATACAAAAGTTCACCGGGCGTGACTTTCCCAATAAAAAAGTTCACCGGAGATGATTTTTTCCATAGAAAAGTTCACCGGAGATGACTTTCCCAATACAAAAGTTCACCGGGCAACACTTTCCCAATACAAAAGTTCACCGGGCATGACTTTTCCCATAGAAAAGTTCACCGGAGATGACTTTCCCAATACAAAAGTTCACCGGGCACGACTTTCCCAATACAAAAGTTCACCGGAGATGACTTTCCCAATACAAAAGTTCACCGGGCATGACTTTCCCAATACAAAAGTTCACCGGGCATGACTTTCCCAATACAAAAGTTCACCGGGCATGACTTTCTCAATACAAAAGTTCACCGGGCACGACTTTCCCAATACAAAAGTTCACCGGGCATGACTTTCCCAATACAAAAGTTCACCGGGCATGACTTTCCCAATACAAAAGTTCACCGGGCATGACTTTCCCAATACAAAAGTTCACCGGGCATGACTTTTCCCATAGAAAAGTTCACCGGAGATGACTTTCCCAATACAAAAGTTCACCGGGCACGACTTTCCCAATACAAAAGTTCACCGGGCATGACTTTCCCAATACAAAAGTTCACCGGAGATGACTTTCCCAATACAAAAGTTCACCGGGCACGACTTTCCCAATACAAAAGTTCACCGGGCATGACTTTCCCAATACAAAAGTTCACCGGAGATGACTTTTCCCATACAAAAGTTCACCGGGCATGACTTTCCCAATACAAAAGTTCACCGGGCATGACTTTCCCAATACAAAAGTTCACCGGGCATGACTTTCCCAATACAAAAGTTCACCGGGCATGACTTTCCCAATACAAAATTCACCGGGCATGACTTTCCCAATACAAAAGTTCACCGGAGATGACTTTCCCAATACAAAAGCTCACCGGGCATGACTTTCCCAATACAAAAGTTCACCGGGCATGACTTTCCCAATACAAAAGTTCACCGGGCATGACTTTCCCAATACAAAAGTTCACCGGGCATGACTTTCCCAATACAAAAGTTCACCGGGCATGACTTTCCCAATACAAAAGCTCACCGGGCATGACTTTCCCAATACAAAAGTTAACCGGGCATGACTTTCCCAATACAAAATTTCACCGGGCATGGCTTTATCCATACAAAAGTTCACCGGGCATGACTTTCCCAATACAAAAGTTCACCGGAGATGACTTTTTCCATAGAAAAGTTCACCGGAGATGACTTTCCCAATACAAAAGTTCACCGGAGATTACTTTCCCAATACAAAAGCTCACCGGGCATGACTTTCCCAATACAAAAGTTCACCGGAGATGACTTTCCCAATACAAAAGTTCACCGGGCATGACTTTCCTAATACAAAAGTTCACCGGAGATGACTTTTTCCATACAAAAGTTCACCGGGCATGACTTTCCCAATACAAAAGTTCACCGGGCATGACTTTCCCAATACAAAAGTTCACCGAGCATGACTTTCCCAATACAAAAGTTCACCGGGCATGACTTTCCCAATACAAAAGTTCACCGGGCATGACTTTCCCAATACAAAAGTTCACCGGGCATGACTTTCCCAATACAAAAGTTCACCGGAGATGACGTTCCCAATACAAAAGTTCACCGGGCATGACTTTCCCAATACAAAAGTTCACCGGGCATGACTTTCCAATACAAAAGTTCACCGGGCATGACTTTTTCCATACAAAAGTTCACCGGGCATGACTTTCTCAATACAAAAGTTCACCGTGCATGACTTTCTCAATACAAAAGTTCACCGGGCATGACTTCCCCAATACAAAAGTTCACCGGAGATGACTTTATCCATACAAAAGTTCACCGGGCATGACTTTCCCAATACAAAAGTTCTCCGGGCATGACTTTCCCAATACAAAAGTTCACCGGGCATGACTTTTTCCATACAAAAGTTCACCGGGCATGACTTTCCCAATACAAAAGTTCACCGGGCATGACTTTCTCAATACAAAAGTTCAACGGGCATGACTTTCCCAATACAAAAGTTCACCGGGCATGACTTTCCCAATACAAAAGTTCACCGGAGATGACTTTCCCAATACAAAAGTTCACCGGGCATGACTTTCCCAATACAAAAGTTCACCGGGCATGACTTTCCCAATACAAAAGTTCTCCGGGCATGACTTTCCCAATACAAAAGTTCACCGGGCATGACTTTTTCCATACAAAAGTTCACCGGGCATGACTTTCCCAATACAAAAGTTCACCGGGCATGACTTTCCCAATACAAAAGTTCACCGGAGATGACGTTCCCAATACAAAAGTTCACCGGGCATGACTTTCCCAATACAAAAGTTCACCGGGCATGACTTTTTCCATACAAAAGTTCACCGGGCATGACTTTCTCAATACAAAAGTTCACCGGGCATGGCTTTCTCAATACAAAAGTTCACCGGGCATGACTTTCCCAATACAAAAGTTCACCGGAGATGACTTTATCCATACAAAAGTTCACCGGGCATGACTTTCCCAATACAAAAGTTCTCCGGGCATGACTTTCCCAATACAAAAGTTCACCGGGCATGACTTTTTCCATACAAAAGTTCACCGGGCATGACTTTCCCAATACAAAAGTTCACCGGGCATGACTTTCTCAATACAAAAGTTCAACGGGCATGACTTTCCCAATAAAAAGTTCACCGGGCATGACTTTCCCAATACAAAAGTTCACCGGAGATGACTTTCCCAATACAAAAGTTCACCGGGCATGACTTTCCCAATACAAAAGTTCACCGGGCATGACTTTCCCAATACAAAAGTTCTCCGGGCATGACTTTCCCAATACAAAAGTTCACCGGGCATGACTTTTTCCATACAAAAGTTCACCGGGCATGACTTTCCCAATACAAAAGTTCACCGGGCATGACTTTCTCAATACAAAAGTTGACCGGGCATGACTTTCCCAGTACAAAAGTTCACCGGGCATACTTTCCCAATACAAAAGTTCACCGGGCATGACTTTCCCAATACAAAAGTTCACCGGGCATGACTTTCCCAATACAAAAGTTCACCGGGCATGACTTTCCCAATACAAAAGTTCACCGGGCATGACTTTCCCAATACAAAAGTTCACCGGGCATGACTTTTCCAATACAAAAGTTCACCGGGCATGACTTTCCCAATACAAAAGTTGACCGGGCATGACTTTCCCAGTACAAAAGTTCACCGGGCATACTTTCCCAATACAAAAGTTCACCGGGCATGACTTTCCCAATACAAAAGTTCACCGGGCATGACTTTCCCAATACAAAAGTTCACCGGGCATGACTTTCCCAATACAAAAGTTCACCGGGCATGACTTTCCCAATACAAAAGTTCACCGGGCATGACTTTTCCAATACAAAAGTTCACCGGGCATGACTTTCCCAATACAAAAGTTCACCGGGCATGACTTTCCCAATACAAAAGTTCACCGGGCATGACTTTCCCAATACAAAAGTTCACCGGGCATGACTTTCCCAATACAAAAGTTCACCGGGCATGACTTTCCCAATACAAAAGTTCACCGGGCATGACTTTCCCAATACAAAAGTTCACCGGAGATGACTTTCCCAATACAAAAGTTCACCGGGCATGACTTTCCCAATACAAAAGTTCACCGGGCATGACTTTCCCAATACAAAAGTTCACCGGGCATGGCTTTCCCAATACAAAAGTTCACCGGAGATGAGTTTCCCAATACAAAAGTTCACCGGGCATGACTTTCCCAATACAAAAGTTCACCGGAGATGACTTTTTCCATAGAAAAGTTCACCGGGCATGACTTTCCCAATACAAAAGTTCACCGGGCACGACTTTTCCCATACAAAAGTTCACCGGAGATGACTTTCCCAATACAAAAGTTCACCGAAGATGACTTTTCCCATACAAAAGTTCACCGGAGATGACTTTCTCAATACAAAAGTTCACCGGGCATGGCTTTCCCAATACAAAAGTTCACCGGGCATGACTTTCCTAATACAAAAGTTCACCGGGCATGACTTTCCCAATACAAAAGTTCACCGGGCATGACTTTCCCAATACAAAAGTTCACCGGGCATGACTTTCCCAATACAAAAGTTCACCGGAGATGACTTTATCCATACAAAAGTTCACCGGGCATGACTTTCCCAATACAAAAGTTCACCGGAGATGACTTTTTCCATAGAAAAGTTCACCGGAGATGACTTTCCCAATACAAAAGTTCACCGGAGATGACTTTCCCAATACAAAAGCTCACCTGGCATGACTTTCCCAATACAAAAGTTCACCGGAGATGACTTTCCAATACAAAAGTTCACCGGGCATGACTTTCCCAATACAAAAGTTCACCGGAGATGACTTTTTCCATACAAAAGTTCACCGGGCATGACTTTCCCAATACAAAAGTTCACCGGGCATGACTTTCCCAATACAAAAGTTCACCGGAGATGACTTTCCCAATACAAAAGTTCACCCGGCATGACTTTACCAATACAAAAGCTCACCGGGCATGCCTTTCCCAATACAAAAGTTCACCGGGCATGACTTTCCCAATACTAAAGTTCACCGGAGATGACTTTCCCAATACAAAAGTTCACCGGGCATGACTTTCCCAATACAAAAGTTCACCGGGCATGACTTTCCCAATACAAAAGTTCACCGGAGATGACTTTCCCAATACAAAAGTTCACCGGGCATGACTTTCCCAATACAAAAGTTCACCGGAGATGACTTTCCCAATACAAAAGTTCACCGGAGATGACTTTTTCCATACAAAAGTTCACCGGGCATGACTTTCCCAATACAAAAGTTCACCGGGCATGACTTTCCCAATACAAAAGTTCACCGGAGATGACTTTCCCAATACAAAAGTTCACCGGGCATGACTTTCAGAATACAAAAGTTCACCGGGCATGACTTTCCCAATACAAAAGTTCACCGGGCATGACTTTCCCAATACAAAAGTTCACCGGGCATGGCTTTCCCAATACAAAAGTTCACCGGAGATGACTTTCCCGATACAAAAGTTCACCGGGCATGACCTTCCCAATACAAAAGTTCACCGGAGATGACTTTCCCAATACAAAAGTTCACCGGGCATGACTTTCCCAATACAAAAGTTCACCGGGCATGACTTTCCCAATACAAAAGTTCACCGGAGATGACTTTATCCATACAAAAGTTCACCGGGCATGACTTTCCCAATACAAAAGTTCTCCGGGCATGACTTTCCCAATACAAAAGTTCACCGGGCATGACTTTCCCAATACAAAAGTTCACCGGGCATGACTTTCCCAATACAAAAGTTCACCGGGCATGACTTTTCCAATACAAAAGTTCACCGGGCATGACTTTCCCAATACAAAAGTTCACCGGGCATGACTTTCCCAATACAAAAGTTCACCGGGCATGACTTTCTTAATACAAAAGTTCACCGGAGATGACTTTCCCAATACAAAAGTTCACCGGGCATGACTTTCCCAATACAAAAGTTCAACGGGCATGACTTTCCCAATACAAAAGTTCACCGGGCATGACTTTCCCAATACAAAAGTTCACCGGAGATGACTTTCCCAATACAAAAGTTCACCGGGCATGACTTTCCCAATACAAAAGTTCACCGGGCATGACTTTCCCAATACAAAAGTTCACCGGAGATGACTTTCCCAATACAAAAGTTCACCGGGCATGACTTTCCCAATACAAAAGTTCATCGGGCATGACTTTCCCAATACAAAAGTTCACCGGGCATGGCTTTCCCAATACAAAAGTTCACCGGAGTTGAGTTTCCCAATACAAAAGTTCACCGGGCATGACTTTCCCAATACAAAAGTTCACCGGAGATGACTTTTTCCATAGAAAAGTTCACCGGGCATGACTTTCCCAATACAAAAGTTCACCGGGCACGACTTTTCCCTTACAAAAGTTCACCGGAGATGACTTTCCCAATGCAAAAGTTCACCGAAGATGACTTTTCCCATACAAAGTTCACCGGAGATGACTTTCTCAATACAAAAGTTCACCGGGCATGGCTTTCCCCAATACAAAAGTTCACCGGGCATGACTTTCCTAATACAAAAGTTCACCGGGCAAGACTTTCCCAATACAAAAGTTCACCGGGCATGACTTTCCCAATACAAAAGTTCACCGGGCATGACTTTCCCAATAAAAAAGTTCACCGGAGATGACTTTATCCATACAAAAGTTCACCGGGCATGACTTTCCCAATACAAAAGTTCACCGGAGATGACTTTTTCCATAGAAAAGTTCACCGGAGATGACTTTCCCAATACAAAAGTTCACCGGAGATGACTTTTCCAATACAAAAGCTCACCGGGCATGACTTTCCCAATACAAAAGTTCACCGGAGATGACTTTCCCAATACAAAAGTTCACCGGGCATGACTTTCCCAATACAAAAGTTCACCGGAGATGACTTTTTCCATACAAAAGTTCACCGGGCATGACTTTCCCAATACAAAAGTTCACCGGGCATGACTTTCCCAATACAAAAGTTCACCGGAGATGACTTTCCCAATACAAAAGTTCACCCGGCATGACTTTACCAATACAAAAGCTCACCGGGCATGCCTTTCCCAATACAAAAGTTCACCGGGCATGACTTTCCCAATACAAAAGTTCACCGGGCATGGCTTTCCCAATACAAAAGTTCACCGGAGTTGAGTTTCCCAATACAAAAGTTCACCGGGCATGACTTTCCCAATACAAAAGTTCACCGGAGATGACTTTTTCCATAGAAAAGTTCACCGGGCATGACTTTCCCAATACAAAAGTTCACCGGGCACGACTTTTCCCTTACAAAAGTTCACCGGAGATGACTTTCCCAATGCAAAAGTTCACCGAAGATGACTTTTCCCATACAAAAGTTCACCGGAGATGACTTTCTCAATACAAAAGTTCACCGGGCATGGCTTTGCCAATACAAAAGTTCACCGGGCATGACTTTCCTAATACAAAAGTTCACCGGGCATGACTTTCCCAATACAAAAGTTCACCGGGCATGACTTTCCCAATACAAAAGTTCACCGGGCATGACTTTCCCAATAAAAAAGTTCACCGGAGATGACTTTATCCATACAAAAGTTCACCGGGCATGACTTTCCCAATACAAAAGTTCACCGGAGATGACTTTTTCCATAGAAAAGTTCACCGGAGATGACTTTCCCAATACAAAAGTTCACCGGAGATGACTTTTCCAATACAAAAGCTCACCGGGCATGACTTTCCCAATACAAAAGTTCACCGGAGATGACTTTCCCAATACAAAAGTTCACCGGGCATGACTTTCCCAATACAAAAGTTCACCGGAGATGACTTTTTCCATACAAAAGTTCACCGGGCATGACTTTCCCAATACAAAAGTTCACCGGGCATGACTTTCCCAATACAAAAGTTCACCGGAGATGACTTTCCCAATACAAAAGTTCACCCGGCATGACTTTACCAATACAAAAGCTCACCGGGCATGCCTTTCCCAATACAAAAGTTCACCGGGCATGACTTTCCCAATACTAAAGTTCACCGGAGATGACTTTCCCAATACAAAAGTTCACCGGGCATGACTTTCCCAATACAAAAGTTCACCGGGCATGACTTTCCCAATACAAAAGTTCACCGGAGATGACTTTCCCAATACAAAAGTTCACCGGGCATGACTTTCCCAATACAAAAGTTCACCGGGCATGACTTTCCCAATACAAAAGTTCACCGGAGATGACTTTCCCAATACAAAAGTTCACCGGAGATGACTTTTTCCATACAAAAGTTCAACGGGCATGACTTTCCCAATACAAAAGTTCACCGGGCATGGCTTTCCCAATACAAAAGTTCACCGGAGATGACTTTCCCAATACAAAAGTTCACCGGGCATGACTTTCCCAATTCAAAAGTTCACCGGAGATGACTTTCCCAATACAAAAGTTCACCGGGCATGACTTTCCCAATACAAAAGTTCACCGGGCATGACTTTCCCAATACAAAAGTTCACCGAAGATGACTTTCCCAATACAAAAGTTCACCGGGCATGACTTTCCCAATACAAAAGTTCACCGGAGATGACTTTCCCAATACAAAAGTTCACCGGAGATGACTTTCCCAATACAAAAGTTCACCGGGCATGACTTTCCCAATACAAAAGTTCACCGGACATGACTTTCCCAATACAAAAGTTCACCGGGCATGACTTTCCCAATACAAAAGTTCACCGGGCATTACTTTCCCAACACAAAAGTTCACCGGAGATGACTTTTCCCATACAAAAGTTCACCGGGCATGACTTTCCCAATACAAAAGTTCACCGGGCATGACTTTCCCAATACAAAAGTTCACCGGGCATGACTTTCCCAATACAAAAGTTCACCGGAGATGACTTTCCTAATACAAAAGTTCACCGGGCATGACTTTACCAATACAAAAGCTCACCGGGCATGCCTTTCCCAATACAAGAGTTCACCGGGCATGACTTTCCCAATACAAAAGTTCACCGGAGATGACTTTTTCCATAGAAAAGTTCACCGGAGATGACTTTCTCAATACAAAAGTTCACCGGGCATGACTTTCCCAATACAAAAGTTCACCGGACATGACTTTCCTAATACAAAAGTTCACCGGGCATGACTTTCCCAATACAAAAGTTCACCGGAGATGACTTTCCCAATACAAAAGTTCACCGGGCATGACTTTCCCAATACAAAAGTTCACCGGGCATGACTTTCCCAATACAAAAGTTCACCGGGCATGACTTTCCCAATACAAAAGTTCACCGGGCATGACTTTCCCAATAAAAAAGTTCACCGGGCATGACTTTTCCCATAGAAAAGTTCACGGGAGATGACTTTCCCAATACAAAAGTTCACCGGGCACGACTTTCCCAATACAAAAGTTCACCGGGCATGACTTTCCCAATACAAAAGTTCACCGGAGATGACTTTCCCAATACAAAAGTTCACCGGGCACGACTTTCCCAATACAAAAGTTCACCGGGCATGACTTTCCCAATACAAAAGTTCACCGGAGATGACTTTTCCCATACAAAAGTTCACCGGGCATGACTTTCCCAATACAAAAGTTCACCGGGCATGACTTTCCCAATACAAAAGTTCACCGGAGATGACTTTTTCCATAGAAAAGTTCACCGGAGATGACTTTTTCCATAGAAAAGTTCACCGGGCATGGCTTTCCCAATACAAAATTTCACCGGGCATGACTTTCCCAATACAAAAGCTCACCGGGCATGACTTTCCCAATACAAAAGTTCACCGGAGATGACTTTTCCCATACAAAAGTTGACCGGGCATGACTTTCCCAGTACAAAAGTTCACCGGGCATGACTTTCCCAATACAAAAGTTCACCGGGCATGACTTTCCCAATACAAAAGTTCACCGGGCATGACTTTCCCAATACAAAAGTTCACCGGAGATGACTTTCCCAATACAAAAGTTCACCGGAGATGACTTTTCCCATACAAAAGTTCACCGGGCATGACTTTCCCAATACAAAAGTTCACCGGAGATGACTTTCCCAATACAAAAGTTCACCGGGCATGACTTTCCCAATACAAAAGTTCACCGGAGATGACTTTCCCAATACAAAAGTTCACCGGGCATGACTTTTCCCATAGAAAAGTTCACCGGAGATGACTTTCCCAATACAAAACTTCACCGGGCACGACTTTTCCCATACAAAAGTTCACCGGAGATGACTTTCCCAATACAAAAGTTCACCGGGCATGACTTTCCCTATACAAAAGTTCACCGGGCATGACTTTTTCATACAAAAGTTCACCGGAGATGACTTTCCCAATACAAAAGTTCACCGGGCATGACTTTCCCAATACAAAAGTTCACCGGGCATGACTTTCCCAATACAAAAGTTCACCGGAGATGACTTTCCCAATACAAAAGTTCACCGGGCATGACTTTCCCAATACAAAAGTTCACCGGGCATGACTTTCCCCATACAAAAGTTCACCTGGCATGACATTCCCAATACAAAAATTCACCGGAGATGACTTTTCCATACAAAAGTTCACCGGAGATGACTTTTCCATACAAAAGTTCACCGGATATGACTTTCCCAATACAAAAGTTCACCGGAGATGACTTTCTCAATACAAAAGTTCACCGGGCATGACTTTCCCAATACAAAAGTTCACCGAAGATGACTTTCACAATACAAAAGTTCACCGGAGATGACTTTCCCAATACAAAAGTTCACCGGGCATGACTTTCCCAATACAAAAGTTCACCGGAGATGACTTTTCCCATACAAAAGTTCACCGGGCATGACTTTTCCAATACAAAAGTTCATGACTTTCCCAATACAAAAGTTCACCGGGCATGGCTTTCCCAATACAAAAGTTCACCGGAGATGACTTTCCCAATACAAAAGTTCACCAGGCATGACTTTCCCAATACAAAAGTTCACCGGGCATGACTTTCCCAATACAAAAGTTCACCGGGCATGACTTTCCCAATACAAAAGTTCACCGGGCATGGCTTTCCCAATACAAAAGTTCACCGGAGATGACTTTCCCAATACAAAAGTTCACCGGGCATGACTTTCCCAATACAAAAGTTCACCGGAGATGACTTTTTCCATAGAAAAGTTCACCGGGCATGACTTTCCCAATACAAAAGTTCACCGGGCACGACTTTCCCAATACAAAAGTTCACCGGAGATGACTTTTCCCATACAAAAGTTCACCGGAGATGACTTTCTCAATACAAAAGTTCACCGGGCATGGCTTTCCCAATACAAAAGTTCACCGGGCATGACTTTCCCAATACAAAAGTTCACCGGGCATGACTTTCCCAATACAAAAGATCACCGGAGATGACTTTTCCCATACAAAAGTTCACCGGAGATGACTTTTTCCATAGAAAAAGTTCACCGGAGATGACTTTCCCAATACAAAAGTTCACCGGGCATGACTTTCAAAATACAAAAGTTCACCGGGCATGACTTTCCCAATGCAAAAGTTCACCGGGCATGACTTTCCCAATGCAAAAGTTCACCGGGCATGACTTTCCCAATACAAAAGTTCACCGGGCATGACTTTCCCAATACAAAAGTTCACCGGGCATGACTTTCCCAATACAAAAGTTCACCGGACATGACTTTCCCAATACAAAAGTTCACCGGGCACGACTTTCCCAATACAAAAGTTCACCGGGCATGACTTTCCCAATACAAAAGTTCACCGGAGATGACTTTTTCCATAGAAAAGTTCACCGGAGATGACTTTCCCAATACAAAAGTTCACCGGGCATGACTTTCCCAATACAAAAGTTCACCGGAGATGACTTTTCCCATACAAAAGTTCACCGGAGATGACTTTCCCAATACAAAAGTTCACCGGGCATGACTTTCCCAGTACAAAAGATCACCGGGCATGACTTTCCCAATACAAAAGTTCACCGGGCATAACTTTTCCCATACAAAAGTTCACCGGGCATGACTTTCCCAATACAAAAGTTCACCGGGCATGACTTTCCCAGTACAAAAGTTCACCGGGCATGACTTTCCCAATACAAAAGTTCACCGGGCATGACTTTTCCCATACAAAAGTTCACCGGGCATGACTTTCCCAATACAAAAGTTCACCGGGCATGACTTTCCCAATACAAAAGTTCACCGGAGATGACTTTTCCCATACAAAAGTTCACCGGAGATGACTTTCCCAATACAAAAGTTCATCGGGCATGACTTTCCCAATACAAAAGTTCACCGGAGATGACTTTCCCAATACAAAAGTTCACCGGGCATGACTTTCCCAATACAAAAGTTCACCGGGCATGACTTTCCCAATACAAAAGTTCACCGGAGATGACTTTTCCCATACAAAAGTTCACCGGAGATGACTTTTTCCATAGAAAAGTTCACCGGAGATGACTTTCCCAATACAAAAGTTCACCGGGCATGACTTTCAAAATACAAAAGTTCACCGGGCATGACTTTCCCAATGCAAAAGTTCACCGGGCATGACTTTCCCAATGCAAAAGTTCACCGGGCATGACTTTCCCAATACAAAAGTTCACCGGGCATGACTTTCCCAATACAAAAGTTCACCGGGCATGACTTTCCCAATACAAAAGTTCACCGGACATGACTTTCCCAATACAAAAGTTCACCGGGCACGACTTTCCCAATACAAAAGTTCACCGGGCATGACTTTCCCCATACAAAAGTTCACCTGGCATGACATTC
>NW_027412175.1:0-58686 GCF_047663935.1 Musca autumnalis | reverse complement strand
AATACAAAAGTTCACGGGAGATGACTTTTCCCATACAAAAATTCACCGTAGATGACTTTCCCAATACAAAAGTTCGCCGGAGATGACTTTCCCAATACAAAAGTTCACCGGAGATGACTTTCAAAATACAAAAGTTCACCGGAGATGACTTTTTCCATACAAAAGTTCACCGGAGATGACTTTTCCCATACAAAAGTTCACCGGAGATGACTTTTCCCATACAAAAGTTCACCGGAGATGGCTTTCCCAATACAAAAGTTCACCGGGCATGACTTTCCCAATACAAAAGTTCACCGGAGATGACTTTTCCCATACAAAAGTTCACCGGAGATGACTTTCCCAATACAAAAGTTCACCGGAGATGACTTTTCCCATACAAAAGTTCACCGGAGATGACTTTTCCCATACAAAAGTTCACCGGAGATGACTTTCCCAATACAAAAGTTCACCGGAGATGACTTTCCCAATACAAAAGTTCACCGGAGATGACTTTCCCAATATAAAAGTTCACCGGGCATGAATTTCCCAATACAAAAGTTCACCGGAGATGACTTTCCCAATACAAAAGTTCACCGGAGATGACTTTTCCCATACAAAAGTTCACCGGAGATGACTTTCCCAATACAAAAGTTCACCGAAGATGACTTTTCCCATACAAAAGTTCACCGGAGATGACTTTCCCAATACAAAAGTTCACCGGAGATGACTTTCCCAATACAAACGTTCACCGGAGATGACTTTTCCCATACAAAAGTTCACCGGAGATGACTTTCCCAATACAAAAGTTCACCGGAGATGACTTTCCCAATACAAAAGTTCTCCGGAGATAACTTTACCAATACAAAAGTTCACCGGAGATGATTTTCCCAATACAAAAGTTCACCGGAGATGACTTTTCCCATACAAAAGTTCACCGGAGATGACTTTCCCAATACAAAAGTTCACCGGAGATGACTTTCCCAATACAAAAGTTCACCGGAGATGACTTTCCCAATACAAAAGTTCACCGGAGATGACTTTTCCCATACAAAAGTTCACCGGAGATGACTTTTCCCATACAAAAGTTCACCGGAGATGACTTTTCCCATACAAAAGTTCACCGGAGATGACTTTCCCAATACAAAAGTTCACCGGAGATGACTTTCCCAATACAAAAGTTCACCGGAGATGACTTTTCCCATACAAAAGTTCACCGGAGATGACTTTCCCAATACAAAAGTTCACCGGAGATGACTTTTCCCATACAAAAGTTCACCGGAGATGACTTTCCCATACAAAAGTTCACCGGAGATGACTTTTCCCATACAAAAGTTCACCGGAGATGACTTTCCCAATACAAAAAGTTCACCGGAGATGACTTTCCCAATACAAAAGTTCACCGGAGATGACTTTTCCCATACAAAAGTTCACCGGAGATGACTTTCCCAATACAAAAGTTCACCGAAGATGACTTTCCCAATACAAAAGTTCACCGGAGATGACTTTCCCAATACAAAAGTTCACCGGAGATGACTTTTCCCATACAAAAGTTCACCGGAGATGACTTTCCCAATACAAAAGTTCACCGGAGATGACTTTCCCAATACAAAAGTTCACCGGAGATGACTTTTCCCATACAAAAGTTCACCGGAGATGACTTTTCCCATACAAAAGTTCACTGGAGATGACTTTCCCAATACAAAAGTTCACCGGAGATGACTTTCCCAATACAAAAGTTCACCGGAGATGACTTTTCCCATACAAAAGTTCACCGGAGATGACTTTCCCAATACAAAAGTTCACCGGAGATGACTTTTCCCATACAAAATTTCACCGGAGATGACTTTCCCAATACAAAAGTTCACCGGAGATGACTTTTCCCATACAAAAGTTCACCGGAGATGACTTTCCCAATACAAAAGTTCACCGGAGATGACTTTCCCAATACAAAAGTTCACCGGGCATGACTTTTCCCATACAAAAGTTCACCGGAGATGACTTTCCCAATACAAAAGTTCACCGGAGATGACTTTTCCCATACAAAAGTTCACCGGAGATGACTTTCCCAATACAAAAGTTCACCGGAGATGACTTTCCCAATATAAAAGTTCACCGGGCATGACTTTCCCAATACAAAAGTTCACCGGAGATGACTTTCCCAATACAAAAGTTCACCGGAGATGACTTTCCCAATACAAAAGTTCACCGGGCATGACTTTCCCAATACAAAAGTTCACCGGAGATGACTTTCCCAATACAAAAGTTCACCGGAGATGACTTTCCCAATACAAAAGTTCACCGGAGATGACTTTTCCCATACAAAAGTTCACCGGAGATGACTTTCCCAATACAAAAGTTCACCGGAGATGACTTTTCCCATACAAAAGTTCACCGGAGATGACTTTCCCAATACAAAAGTTCACCGGAGATGACTTTCCCAATACAAAAGTTCACCGGAGATGACTTTTCCCATACAAAAGTTCACCGGAGATGACTTTCCCAATACAAAAGTTCACCGGAGATGACTTTTCCCATACAAAAGTTCACCGGAGATGACTTTTCCCATACAAAAGTTCACCGGAGATGACTTTCCCAATACAAAAGTTCACCGGAGATGACTTTCCCAATACAAAAGTTCACCGGAGATGACTTTCCCAATATAAAAGTTCACCGGGCATGACTTTCCCAATACAAAAGTTCACCGGGCATGACTTTCCCAATACAAAAGTTCACCGGAGATGAATTTTCCCATACAAAAGTTCACCGGAGATGACTTTCCCAATACAAAAGTTCACCGGAGATGACTTTTCCCATACAAAAGTTCACCGGAGATGACTTTCCCAATACAAAAGTTCACCGGAGATGACTTTCCCAATACAAAAGTTCACCGGAGATGACTTTTCCCATACAAAAGTTCACCGGAGATGACTTTCCCAATACAAAAGTTCACCGGAGATGACTTTCCCAATACAAAAGTTCACCGGAGATGACTTTCCCAATATAAAAGTTCACCGGGCATGACTTTCCCAATACAAAAGTTCACCGGGCATGACTTTCCCAATACAAAAGTTCACCGGAGATGACTTTTCCCATACAAAAGTTCACCGGAGATGACTTTCCCAATACAAAAGTTCACCGGAGATGACTTTTCCCATACAAAAGTTCACCGGAGATGACTTTCCCAATACAAAAGTTCACCGGAGATGACTTTCCCAATACAAAAGTTCACCGGAGATGACTTTTCCCATACAAAAGTTCACCGGAGATGACTTTCCTAATACAAAAGTTCACCGAAGATGACTTTCCCAATACAAAAGTTCACCGGAGATGACTTTCCCAATACAAAAGTTCACCGGAGATGACTTTTCCCATACAAAAGTTCACCGGAGATGACTTTCCCAATACAAAAGTTCACCGGAGATGACTTTCCCAATACAAAAGTTCACCGGAGATGACTTTTCCCATACAAAAGTTCACCGGAGATGACTTTTCCCATACAAAAGTTCACCGGAGATGACTTTCCCAATACAAAAGTTCACCGGAGATGACTTTCCCAATACAAAAGTTCACCGGAGATGACTTTTCCCATACAAAAGTTCACCGGAGATGACTTTCCCAATACAAAAGTTCACCGGAGATGACTTTTCCCATACAAAATTTCACCGGAGATGACTTTCCCAATACAAAAGTTCACCGGAGATGACTTTTCCCATACAAAAGTTCACCGGAGATGACTTTCCCAATACAAAAGTTCACCGGAGATGACTTTCCCAATACAAAAGTTCACCGGGCATGACTTTTCCCATACAAAAATTCACCGGAGATGACTTTCCCAATACAAAAGTTCACCGGAGATGACTTTTCCCATACAAAAGTTCACCGGAGATGACTTTCCCAATACAAAAGTTCACCGGAGATGACTTTCCCAATATAAAAGTTCACCGGGCATGACTTTCCCAATACAAAAGTTCACCGGAGATGACTTTCCCAATACAAAAGTTCACCGGAGATGACTTTCCCAATACAAAAGTTCACCGGGCATGACTTTCCCAATACAAAAGTTCACCGGAGATGACTTTCCCAATACAAAAGTTCACCGGAGATGACTTTCCCAATACAAAAGTTCACCGGAGATGACTTTTCCCATACAAAAGTTCACCGGAGATGACTTTCCCAATACAAAAGTTCACCGGAGATGACTTTTCCCATACAAAAGTTCACCGGAAATGACTTTCCCAATACAAAAGTTCACCGGAGATGACTTTCCCAATACAAAAGTTCACCGGAGATGACTTTTCCCATACAAAAGTTCACCGGAGATGACTTTCCCAATACAAAAGTTCACCGGAGATGACTTTTCCCATACAAAAGTTCACCGGAGATGACTTTTCCCATACAAAAGTTCACCGGAGATGACTTTCCCAATACAAAAGTTCACCGGAGATGACTTTCCCAATACAAAAGTTCACCGGAGATGACTTTCCCAATATAAAAGTTCACCGGGCATGACTTTCCCAATACAAAAGTTCACCGGGCATGACTTTCCCAATACAAAAGTTCACCGGAGATGACTTTTCCCATACAAAAGTTCACCGGAGATGACTTTCCCAATACAAAAGTTCACCGGAGATGACTTTTCCCATACAAAAGTTCACCGGAGATGACTTTCCCAATACAAAAGTTCACCGGAGATGACTTTCCCAATACAAAAGTTCACCGGAGATGACTTTTCCCATACAAAAGTTCACCGGAGATGACTTTCCCAATACAAAAGTTCACCGGAGATGACTTTCCCAATACAAAAGTTCACCGGGCATGACTTTCCCAATACAAAAGTTCACCGGAGATGACTTTCCCAATACAAAAGTTCACCGGAGATGACTTTCCCAATACAAAAGTTCACCGGGCATGACTTTCCCAATACAAAAGTTCACCGGAGATGACTTTCCCAATACAAAAGTTCACCGGAGATGACTTTCCCAATACAAAAGTTCACCGGAGATGACTTTTCCCATACAAAAGTTCACCGGAGATGACTTTCCCAATACAAAAGTTCACCGGAGATGACTTTTCCCATACAAAAGTTCACCGGAGATGACTTTCCCAATACAAAAGTTCACCGGAGATGACTTTCCCAATACAAAAGTTCACCGGAGATGACTTTTCCCATACAAAAATTCACCGGAGATGACTTTCCCAATACAAAAGTTCAACGGAGATGACTTTTCCCATACAAAAGTTCACCGGAGATGACTTTTCCCATACAAAAGTTCACCGGAGATGACTTTCCCAATACAAAAGTTCACCGGAGATGACTTTCCCAATACAAAAGTTCACCGGGCATGACTTTCCCAATACAAAAGTTCACCGGGCATGACTTTCCCAATACAAAAGTTCACCGGAGATTACTTTTCCCATACAAAAGTTCACCGGAGATGACTTTCCCAATACAAAAGTTCACCGGAGATGACTTTTCCCATACAAAATTTCACCGGAGATGACTTTCCCAATACAAAAGTTCACCGGAGATGACTTTCCCAATACAAAAGTTCACCGGGCATGACTTTTCCCATACAAAAGTTCACCGGAGATGACTTTCCCAATACAAAAGTTCACCGGAGATGATTTTTCCCATACAAAAGTTCACCGGAGATGACTTTCCCAATACAAAAGTTCACCGGAGATGACTTTTCCCATACAAAAGTTCACCGGAGATGACTTTCCCAATACAAAAGTTCATCGGAGATGACTTTTCCCATACAAAAGTTCACCGGAGATGACTTTCCCAATACAAAAGTTCACCGGAGATGACTTTCCCAATACAAAAGTTCACCGGGCATGACTTTCCCAATACAAAAGTTCACCGAAGATGACTTTCCCAATACAAAAGTTCACCGGAGATGACTTTTCCCATACAAAAGTTCACCGGAGATGACTTTCCCAATACAAAAGTTCACCGGAGATGACTTTTCCCATACAAAAGTTCACCGGAGATGACTTTCCCAATACAAAAGTTTACCGGAGATGACTTTCCCAATACAAAAGTTCACCGGAGATGACTTTTCCCATACAAAAGTTCACCGGAGATGACTTTTCCCATACAAAAGTTCACCGGAGATGACTTTCCCAATACAAAAGTTCACCGGAGATGACTTTCCCAATACAAAAGTTCACCGGAGATGACTTTTCCCATACAAAAGTTCACCGGAGATGACTTTCCCAATACAAAAGTTCACCGGAGATGACTTTCCCAATACAAAAGTTCACCGGAGATGACTTTTCCCATACAAAAGTTCACCGGAGATGACTTTCCCAATACAAAAGTTCACCGGAGATGACTTTTCCCATACAAAAGTTCACCGGAGATGACTTTCCCAATACAAAAGTTCACCGGAGATGACTTTCCCAATACAAAAGTTCACCGGAGATGACTTTTCCCATACAAAAGTTCACCGGAGATGACTTTTCCCATACAAAAGTTCAGCGGAGATGACTTTCCCAATACAAAAGTTCACCGGAGATGACTTTCCCAATACAAAAGTTCACCGGAGATGACTTTTCCCATACAAAAGTTCACCGGAGATGACTTTCCCAATACAAAAGTTCACCGGAGATTACTTTTCCCACACAAAAGTTCACCGGAGATGACTTTCCCAATACAAAAGTTCACCGGAGATGACTTTTCCAATACAAAATTTCACCGGAGATGACTTTCCCAATACAAAAGTTCACCGGAGATGACTTTCCCAATACAAAAGTTCACCGGGCATGACTTTTCCCATACAAAAGTTCACCGGAGATGACTTTCCCAATACAAAAGTTCACCGGAGATGACTTTTCCCATACAAAAGTTCACCGGAGATGACTTTCCCAATACAAAAGTTCACCGGAGATGACTTTTCCCATACAAAAGTTCACCGGAGATGACTTTCCCAATACAAAAGTTCACCGGAGATGACTTTTCCCATACAAAAGTTCACCGGAGATGACTTTCCCAATACAAAAGTTCACCGGAGATGACTTTCCCAATACAAAAGTTCACCGGGCATGACTTTCCCAATACAAAAGTTCACCGAAGATGACTTTCCCAATACAAAAGTTCACCGGAGATGACTTTTCCCATACAAAAGTTCACCGGAGATGACTTTCCCAATACAAAAGTTCACCGGAGATGACTTTTCCCATACAAAAGTTCACCGGAGATGACTTTCCCAATACAAAAGTTCACCGGAGATGACTTTCCCAATACAAAAGTTCACCGGAGATGACTTTTCCCATACAAAAGTTCACCGGAGATGACTTTTCCCATACAAAAGTTCACCGGAGATGACTTTCCCAATACAAAAGTTCACCGGAGATGACTTTCCAATACAAAAGTTCACCGGAGATGACTTTCCCAATACAAAAGTTCACCGGAGATGACTTTTCCCATACAAAAGTTCACCGGAGATGACTTTCCCAATACAAAAGTTCACCGGAGATGACTTTTCCCATACAAAAGTTCACCGGAGATGACTTTTCCCATACAAAAGTTCACCGGAGATGACTTTCCCAATACAAAAGTTCACCGGAGATGACTTTCCCAATACAAAAGTTCACCGGAGATGACTTTTCCCATACAAAAGTTCACCGGAGATGACTTTTCCCATACAAAAGTTCACCGGAGATGACTTTACCCATACAAAAGTTCACCGGAGATGACTTTCCCAATACAAAAGTTCACCGGGCACGACTTTCCCAATACAAAAGTTCACCGGAGATGACTTTCCCAATACAAAAGTTCACCGGAGATGACTTTCCCAATACAAAAGTTCACCGGAGATGACTTTCCCAATACAAAAGTTCACCGGAGATGACTTTCCCAATACAAAAGTTCACCGGAGATGACTTTTCCCATACAAAAGTTCACCGGAGATGACTTTCCCAATACAAAAGTTCACCGGAGATGACTTTCCCAATACAAAAGTTCACCGGAGATGACTTTTCCCATACAAAAGTTCACCGGAGATGACTTTTCCCATACAAAAGTTCACCGGAGATGACTTTCCCAATACAAAAGTTCACCGGGCACGACTTTCCCAATACAAAAGTTCACCGGAGATGACTTTCCCAATACAAAAGTTGACCGGAGATGACTTTCGCAATACAAAAGTTCACCGGAGATGACTTTCCCAATATAAAAGTTCACCGGAGATGACTTTCCCAATACAAAAGTTCACCGCAGATGACTTTTCCCATACAAAAGTTCACCGGAGATGACTTTCCCAATACAAAAGTTCACCGGAGATGACTTTTCCCATACAAAAGTTCACCGGAGATGACTTTCCCAATACAAAAGTTCACCGGGCATGACTTTCCCAATACAAAAGTTCACCGGGCATGACTTTCCCAATACAAAAGTTCACCGGAGATGACTTTTCCCATACAAAAGTTCACCGGAGATGACTTTCGCAATACAAAAGTTCACCGGAGATGACTTTCCCAATATAAAAGTTCACCGGAGATGACTTTCCCAATACAAAAGTTCACCGCAGATGACTTTTCCCATACAAAAGTTCACCGGAGATGACTTTCCCAATACAAAAGTTCACCGGAGATGACTTTTCCCATACAAAAGTTCACCGGAGATGACTTTCCCAATACAAAAGTTCACCAGAGATGACTTTCCCAATATAAAAGTTCACCGGGCATGACTTTCCCAATACAAAAGTTCACCGGGCATGACTTTCCCAATACAAAAGTTCACCGGGCATGACTTTCCCAATACAAAAGTTCACCGGAGATGACTTTTCCCATACAAAAGTTCACCGGAGATGACTTTCCCAATACAAATGTTCACCGGAGATGACTTTTCCCATACAAAAGTTCACCGGAGATGACTTTCCAATACAAAAGTTCACCGGAGATGACTTTCCCAATACAAAAGTTCACCGGAGATGACTTTTCCCATACAAAAGTTCACCGGAGATGACTTTCCCAATACAAAAGTTCACCGGAGATGACTTTTCCTATACAAAAGTTCACCGAAGATGACTTTCCCAATACAAAAGTTCACCGGAGATGACTTTTCCCATACAAAAGTTCACCGGAGATGACTTTCCCAATACAAAAGTTCACCGGAGATAACTTTCCCAATACAAAAGTTCACCGGAGATGACTTTCCCAATACAAAAGTTCACCGGGGATGACTTTTCCCATACAAAAGTTCACCGGAGATGACTTTTCCCATACAAAAGTTCACCGGGCATGACTTTCCCAATACAAAAGTTCACCGGAGATGACTTTCCCAATACAAAAGTTCACCGGAGATGACTTTTCCCATACAAAAGTTCACCGGAGATGACATTCCCAATACAAAAGTTCACCGGAGATGACTTTCCCAATACAAAAGTTAACCGGAGATGACTTTCCCAATATAAAAGTTCACCGGGCATGACTTTCCCAATACAAAAGTTCATCGGGCATGACTTTCCCAATACAAAAGTTCACCGGAGATGACTTTTCCCATACAAAAGTTCACCGGAGATGACTTTCCCAATACAAAAGTTCACCGGAGATGACTTTTCCCATACAAAAGTTCACCGGAGATGACTTTCCCAATACAAAAGTTCACCGGAGATGACTTTCCCAATACAAAAGTTCACCGGAGATGACTTTTCCCATACAAAAGTTCACCGGAGATGACTTTCCCAATACAAAAGTTCACCGGAGATGACTTTCCCAATACAAAAGTTCACCGGAGATGACTTTCCCAATACAAAAGTTCACCGGAGATGACTTTTCCCATACAAAAGTTCACCGGAGATGACTTTCCCAATACAAAAGTTCACCGGAGATGACTTTCCCAATACAAAAGTTCACCGGAGATGACTTTTCCCATACAAAAGTTCACCGGAGATGACTTTTCCCATACAAAAGTTCACCGGAGATGACTTTCCCAATACAAAAGTTCACCGGAGATGACTTTCCCAATACAAAAGTTCACCGGAGATGACTTTTCCCATACAAAAGTTCACCGGAGATGACTTTTCCCATACAAAAGTTCACCGGAGATGACTTTTCCCATACAAAAGTTCACCGGAGATGACTTTCCCAATACAAAAGTTCACCGGGCACGACTTTCCCAATACAAAAGTTCACCGGAGATGACTTTCCCAATACAAAAGTTCACCGGAGATGACTTTCCCAATACAAAAGTTCACCGGAGATGACTTTCCCAATACAAAAGTTCACCGGAGATGACTTTTCCCATACAAAAGTTCACCGGAGATGACTTTCCCAATACAAAAGTTCACCGGAAATGACTTTCCCAATACAAAAGTTCACCGGAGATGACTTTTCCCATACAAAAGTTCACCGGAGATGAACTTTCCCATACAAAAGTTCACCGGAGATGACTTTCCCAATACAAAAGTTCACCGGGCACGACTTTCCCAATACAAAAGTTCACCGGAGATGACTTTCCCAATACATAAGTTCACCGGAGATGACTTTCCCAATACAAAAGTTCACCGGAGATGACTTTCCCAATATAAAAGTTCACCGGGCATGACTTTCCCAATACAAAAGTTCACCGGGCATGACTTTCCCAATACAAAAGTTCACCGGAGATGACTTTTCCCATACAAAAGTTCACCGGAGATGACTTTCCCAATACAAAAGTTCACCGGAGATGACTTTTCTCATACAAAAGTTCACCGGAGATGACTTTCCCAATACAAAAGTTCACCGGAGATGACTTTCCCAATACAAAAGTTCACCGGAGATGACTTTTCCCATACAAAAGTTCACCGGAGATGACTTTCCCAATACAAAAGTTCACCGGAGATGACTTTCCCAATACAAAAGTTCACCGGAGATGACTTTCCCAATACAAAAGTTCACCGGAGATGACTTTTCCCATACAAAAGTTCACCGGAGATGACTTTCCCAATACAAAAGTTCACCGGAGATGACTTTCCCAATACAAAAGTTCACCGGAGATGACTTTCCCAATACAAAAGTTCACCGGAGATGACTTTTCCCATACAAAAGTTCACCGGAGATGACTTTTCCCATACAAAAGTTCACCGGAGATGACTTTCCCAATACAAAAGTTCACCGGAGATGACTTTCCCAATACAAAAGTTCACCGGAGATGACTTTTCCCATACAAAAGTTCACCGGAGATGACTTTTCCCATACAAAAGTTCACCGGAGATGACTTTTCCCATACAAAAGTTCACCGGAGATGACTTTCCCAATATAAAAGTTCACCGGGCATGACTTTCCCAATACAAAAGTTCACCGGAGATGACTTTTCCCATACAAAAGTTCACCGGAGATGACTTTCCCAATACAAAAGTTCACCGGGCATGACTTTCCCAATACAAAAGTTCACCGGGCATGACTTTCCCAATACAAAAGTTCACCGGAGATGACTTTTCCCATACAAAAGTTCACCGGAGATGACTTTCGCAATACAAAAGTTCACCGGAGATGACTTTCCCAATATAAAAGTTCACCGGAGATGACTTTCCCAATACAAAAGTTCACCGCAGATGACTTTTCCCATACAAAAGTTCACCGGAGATGACTTTCCCAATACAAAAGTTCACCGGAGATGACTTTTCCCATACAAAAGTTCACCGGAGATGACTTTCCCAATACAAAAGTTCACCAGAGATGACTTTCACCGGGCATGACTTTCCCAATACAAAAGTTCACCGGGCATGACTTTCCCAATACAAAAGTTCACCGGGCATGACTTTCCCAATACAAAAGTTCACCGGAGATGACTTTTCCCATACAAAAGTTCACCGGAGATGACTTTCCCAATACAAATGTTCACCGGAGATGACTTTTCCCATACAAAAGTTCACCGGAGTTGACTTTCCCAATACAAAAGTTCACCGGAGATGACTTTCCCAATACAAAAGTTCACCGGAGATGACTTTTCCCATACAAAAGTTCACCGGAGATGACTTTCCCAATACAAAAGTTCACCGGAGATGACTTTTCCTATACAAAAGTTCACCGAAGATGACTTTCCCAATACAAAAGTTCACCGGAGATGACTTTTCCCATACAAAAGTTCACCGGAGATGACTTTCCCAATACAAAAGTTCACCGGAGATAACTTTCCCAATACAAAAGTTCACCGGAGATGACTTTCCCAATACAAAAGTTCACCGGGGATGACTTTTCCCATACAAAAGTTCACCGGAGATGACTTTTCCCATACAAAAGTTCACCGGGCATGACTTTCCCAATACAAAAGTTCACCGGAGATGACTTTCCCAATACAAAAGTTCACCGGAGATGACTTTTCCCATACAAAAGTTCACCGGAGATGACATTCCCAATACAAAAGTTCACCGGAGATGACTTTCCCAATACAAAAGTTAACCGGAGATGACTTTCCCAATATAAAAGTTCACCGGGCATGACTTTCCCAATACAAAAGTTCATCGGGCATGACTTTCCCAATACAAAAGTTCACCGGAGATGACTTTTCCCATACAAAAGTTCACCGGAGATGACTTTCCCATACAAAAGTTCACCGGAGATGACTTTTCCCATACAAAAGTTCACCGGAGATGACTTTCCCAATACAAAAGTTCACCGGAGATGACTTTCCCAATACAAAAGTTCACCGGAGATGACTTTTCCCATACAAAAGTTCACCGGAGATGACTTTCCCAATACAAAAGTTCACCGGAGATGACTTTCCCAATACAAAAGTTCACCGGAGATGACTTTCCCAATACAAAAGTTCACCGGAGATGACTTTTCCCATACAAAAGTTCACCGGAGATGACTTTCCCAATACAAAAGTTCACCGGAGATGACTTTCCCAATACAAAAGTTCACCGGAGATGACTTTTCCCATACAAAAGTTCACCGGAGATGACTTTTCCCATACAAAAGTTCACCGGAGATGACTTTCCCAATACAAAAGTTCACCGGAGATGACTTTCCCAATACAAAAGTTCACCGGAGATGACTTTTCCCATACAAAAGTTCACCGGAGATGACTTTTCCCATACAAAAGTTCACCGGAGATGACTTTTCCCATACAAAAGTTCACCGGAGATGACTTTCCCAATACAAAAGTTCACCGGGCACGACTTTCCCAATACAAAAGTTCACCGGAGATGACTTTCCCAATACAAAAGTTCACCGGAGATGACTTTCCCAATACAAAAGTTCACCGGAGATGACTTTCCCAATACAAAAGTTCACCGGAGATGACTTTTCCCATACAAAAGTTCACCGGAGATGACTTTCCCAATACAAAAGTTCACCGGAGATGACTTTCCCAATACAAAAGTTCACCGGAGATGACTTTTCCCATACAAAAGTTCACCGGAGATGACTTTTCCCATACAAAAGTTCACCGGAGATGACTTTCCCAATACAAAAGTTCACCGGGCACGACTTTCCCAATACAAAAGTTCACCGGAGATGACTTTCCCAATACAAAAGTTCACCGGAGATGATTTTCCCAATACAAAAGTTCACCGGAGATGACTTTCCCAATATAAAAGTTCACCGGGCATGACTTTCCCAATACAAAAGTTCACCGGGCATGACTTTCCCAATACAAAAGTTCACCGGAGATGACTTTTCCCATACAAAAGTTCACCGGAGATGACTTTCCCAATACAAAAGTTCACCGGAGATGACTTTTCTCATACAAAAGTTCACCGGAGATGACTTTCCCAATACAAAAGTTCACCGGAGATGACTTTCCCAATACAAAAGTTCACCGGAGATGACTTTTCCCATACAAAAGTTCACCGGAGATGACTTTCCCAATACAAAAGTTCACCGGAGATGACTTTCCCAATACAAAAGTTCACCGGAGATGACTTTCCCAATACAAAAGTTCACCGGAGATGACTTTTCCCATACAAAAGTTCACCGGAGATGACTTTCCCAATACAAAAGTTCACCGGAGATGACTTTCCCAATACAAAAGTTCACCGGAGATGACTTTCCCAATACAAAAGTTCACCGGAGATGACTTTTCCCATACAAAAGTTCACCGGAGATGACTTTTCCCATACAAAAGTTCACCGGAGATGACTTTCCCAATACAAAAGTTCACCGGAGATGACTTTCCCAATACAAAAGTTCACCGGAGATGACTTTTCCCATACAAAAGTTCACCGGAGATGACTTTTCCCATACAAAAGTTCACCGGAGATGACTTTTCCCATACAAAAGTTCACCGGAGATGACTTTCCCAATATAAAAGTTCACCGGGCATGACTTTCCCAATACAAAAGTTCACCGGAGATGACTTTTCCCATACAAAAGTTCACCGGAGATGACTTTCCCAATACAAAAGTTCACCGGAGATGACTTTTCCCATACAAAAGTTCACCGGAGATGACTTTCCCAATACAAAAGTTCACCGGAGATGACTTTTCCCATACAAAAGTTCACCGGAGATGACTTTCCCAATACAAAAGTTCACCGGAGATGACTTTTCCCATACAAAAGTTCACCGGAGATGACTTTCCCAATACAAAAGTTCACCGGAGATGACTTTTCCCATACAAAAGTTCACCGGAGATGACTTTCCCAATACAAAAGTTCACCGGAGATGACTCTCCCAATACAAAAGTTCACCGGGCATGACTTTTCCCATACAAAAGTTCACCGGAGATGACTTTCCCAATACAAAAGTTCACCGGAGATGACTTTTCCCATACAAAAGTTCACCGGAGATGACTTTCCCAATACAAAAGTTCACCGGAGATGACTTTTCCCATACGAAAGTTCACCGGAGATGACTTTTCCCATACAAAAGTTCACCGGAGATGACTTTCCCAATACAAAAGTTCACCGGAGATGACTTTCCCAATACAAAAGTTCACCGGAGATGACTTTCCCAATACAAAAGTTCACCGGAGATGACTTTCCCAATACAAGAGTTCACCGGAGATGACTTTTCCCATACAAAAGTTCACCGGAGATGACTTTCCCAATATAAAAGTTCACCGGAGATGACTTTTCCCATACAAAAGTTCACCGGAGATGACTTTTCCCATACAAAAGTTCACCGGAGATGACTTTCCCAATACAAAAGTTCACCGGAGATGACTTTCCCAATACAAAAGTTCACCGGAGATGACTTTCCCAATACAAAAGTTCACCGGAGATGACTTTTCCCATACAAAAGTTCACCGGAGATGACTTTCCCAATACAAAAGTTCACCGGAGATGACTTTCCCAATATAAAAGTTCACCGGGCATGACTTTCCCAATACAAAAGTTCACCGGAGATGACTTTCCCAATACAAAAGTTCACCGGAGATGACTTTTCCCATACAAAAGTTCACCGGAGATGACTTTCCCAATACAAAAGTTCACCGGAGATGACTTTTCCCATACAAAAGTTCACCGGAGATGACTTTCCCAATACAAAAGTTCACCGGAGATGACTTTTCCCATACAAAAGTTCACCGGAGATGACTTTCCCAATACAAAAGTTCACCGGAGATGACTTTCCCAATACAAAAGTTCACCGGAGATGACTTTTCCCATACAAAAGTTCACCGGAGATGACTTTCCCAATACAAAAGTTCACCGGAGATGACTTTTCCCACTTCCTAAGTTGTTGTCGTCGTGTGCGGACGTGTCTGTTTTAAGCTCTTCTTTATTTTCGTTGTTTCTAACACAAAAACGATATTACAAGAAAATAATATTATTCAAAAAAATCTTGCATATCACCCTGTTATCATTAAAAATAAAAATAACCCTGTGGTGTAATAAAGTGCAAAATATTTCTACTTTATTTTCTAATGAAACATCGACATTATTGCAAAACTAAAATATAAACAGAGCAAAAAAAATATAAACAGAGCAAACGTGAGAAAAATATCATATTCGTGAGAGTAGACCCTGAACTTCTCTCTCCGTAAAGTGTCAAACTTAATAACAAAACAACACAAAAGCGTTCTCAACAAAAACAAGAAAAAAAACCTTTGTGGATAACAGATGGTGAAAGCTCTTCAAAAACATAATATTTTAATAACAGTATCTAAGACTGGTAAAAAAAAGGATTTAAGTTCTAGTTGCACCTAAAAGTATACTTCAGTTTTGTCTCAAAAAATCGCTGATTAAGTGCCGACAATCCTACACCTAAAAGTCTGCTACAATTTCTCTTACTGGAACTAACCGCTTCACCAAACTTATTCAACATCATCTTTATCAAATTGTCACCCTGTGAATACATATACTAATATAAGTATCCATTTCTCATAAAACCAAAAGGACGTTATTTAAAAAAAATGGCTGAAAACTACGAAGGTGATATTACTCGGGTAAACATTGACGTAGAAAATGACAACATAGAAAAAGATTTGCGAGCACCTAAACGCGCCAGAGAAAGCCTATATCGACTCTCTTACGGAAATTCAGCAAAAACACCCCGTTCGTCAGACTCCCCTTTCCGCATTATACAGATTTTAGATGAGCGCTTCAATAAACTAAGCGAACGGCTAATGGAAGAGCTAAAGGAAGAGTTTAAAACAATGCTAAAGGAGACGGAAAATCGTATTGTAAATGAGTTTAATCGGAGACTGGCTGATATATCTAACGACCTAAATGATGTTCATGTACGCGTTACTCGCCTGGAAAAAGGATATGATGAATTTACAGTGGCTAAGGCTGAAATAGAGCAACTTCAAATTCAGCTTTTAAGGCAAGAAAATGCCCCTGTGGCTTGCGAGATACGGGTGAATGGCATACCGTTTCAGAGGGATGAAAATTTGCCCGAGGTGTTTTGCAATATTTGCAGTTCCATGAACATACCACCACCCCGTGTTAAAACAATACACCGCCTACAAAATAGAAACAACACAAAAAAACTCAATTCCCCCGACGGTGTTATTCTTATCAAATTTATGTCACCATATGATAAGAATTTTTTTCTCAAATCTGTATCAGGATTTAAAAAGCAGAATAATAACAAGCTATTGCTTTGTAATATTGGGTTTCAATCAAATTCCCAATTTTATATTAATGAAAACCTTTCCAATTCGAATTACCAATTATTACAAGATGCTGTGCACATTAAAAAGAAAGGTTTTATAAAATCTGCATATACGTTTCGTGGTTTGGTATATATTAAATCCATCAATAATAATGAACCTATCTGCGTGTATCATCCCAAAATTCTCGATGAATTTCGGACACTGCGAGATACATCTAACCCGGAGTTGCAGAATTGACATTTGCCTACCAATACTTTTTTATATTTACACTCTTAAACTCAAATATTGTAAACAATTCATATGGATATTATTTTATATTTTTTATATTTTTTATCTATTTTATGCACTCTATATGTGTTTTTCTTTTTATTTTTGCTGCTTTAAACTCAAACTTGTCAATCATATAGGAAATTTCGTTGTTGATGCTTTTCTCTCGTATCTCTCGACTTTCTATATTGGACCTAATAGATAGTGGTAACAGAGATTCCGAAGACGTCACCAAAACTCTATTGAACATACTTGCCAATCAATCCAATGGTCTGAAGATTTGTCATATTAACTCTCAGAGTATAGTGAAGAAGATGGACGAGTTTAAATATATATTTGACCAATCTGGAGTTGATATTATATGTCTCTCAGAAACATGGTTAAAACCAAACATATCTGATGGTTTTATAGGCTTAGATGGATATAAGGTATTTAGATCCGACAGAGAACGCCGTGGAGGTGGTGTTGCGATCTATGTAAGAAGCACTATGAGAGCCAAAGTAATGTATAAGTCAGGACCTGGTGATCGGATGGAATATGTTTTTGTTGAAATTTTTTCAAACAGTTCAAAAATTTTAATAGGTTGCGTCTACCGCCCCAACAACACTATTGATGTGAATATGCTTCATAATGTCTTGGAAACGGTAACGCTAGGTTACAGTGATGTCATAATAACAGGGGACTTAAATTCAAATGTCCTTATTGACCCCACGTTAAGAGATAGCATGCTGACTCTTGGTCTTTACCTTGCAAATAATTCTACCCCTACACACTTTTCATCAACTGTCAACACCTTGTTAGACTTGTTTCTTGTAAACAAACCCATGAATATACTACTCTACGACCAGATCTCTGCTCCGTGCTTTTCAAAACACGACCTCATCTATCTCATATACAAATTTAACATTCAAGAACAAGTGTCAAACACGTCCTACCGTGATTTCAAAAACATGGACTACGCACAGTTAAATGATATGTTCTGTGGAATAAATTGGAACCACTTATACACACTGTTATCTGTTGATCATCAAATTGACTTTATACAAAGTAATATACTGAATCTTTATAATGCGACGGTTCCCATAAAAACCAAAAAAACATATGCCAACACTAAACCTTGGTTTAACTCCACTATAAAAACCCTCATCAAGGAAAGAGATCTAGCTTTTAACAGATGGAAGCGTTTTAAAACTCCGGAACTTAAAGAAGAATTCCGTGAGGCGAGAAAAAAAGTTAACACTATAATCAACGCAGCCAAAAGGGGTTATTATTCGGAAAAATTTAGTTCGGCCATTGATTCCAAGAGCAAATGGAAGTTAATACAAGATATACGAGTCGGGAAGTCCAAAACAAGTTCCACTTTCCACGGTGATGTTAATGAACTTAATGCTGCATTTATAAACATACCTCCAGTGCAAATTGACACCCAATACTATGACAGTTATAATACTGAATTTAATTTCGATCCTCACCGAACTTTTGAGTTCAGGTGTGTCACAGATGAAGAAGTACTTAATAGCTTTATAAGTGTTAAATCAAACGCAATTGGTTTGGACGACATTGATCCCAGATTTGTGCGTATATTGCTTCCACGTCTCCTACCCTATTTTACTCATCTCTTCAATTCTATACTATATTCAAGTGTATATCCTTCCATCTGGAAGCATGCCAAAATCATTCCTATACCAAAATCTAACGTTGACTATAGACCTATCTCAATCCTTTGTTATCTATCTAAAGTTTTTGAAAGGATTTTACATAACCAAATGATGGAGTATATTACGCGAGAATCATTGTTAACTGATCGGCAGTCAGGTTTCCGTGCTGACAACAGTTGTGTTACTGCATTAGTTGAAGTCGTTGAGGAAATTAGAAGTGAAATTGATGAGAACAAATTAAGTTTCCTTGTATTGCTAGATCACTCCAAAGCATTCGACTCTGTTCATCACCTGAACTTATGTATGAAGCTGCGGAGATTTTTCAATTTTTCGCCTTCAGCAATCAATTTAGTAATGTCGTATCTCACCAACAGGCAACAATCAGTATGCACTGGAAATATAAAATCCAAACCATTACTTGTACCTACGGGAGTACCTCAAGGTTCAATCATTGGTCCATTGTTGTTCTCCCTATACGTAAATGACTTACCGCAACAACTATCTGACAGTCAAATTGTTATGTACGCAGATGATGTGCAGATTTTCATAAGTTGCACCATTGACGAGATTAATGAATGCATTAACAAACTTAATGCCGATTTATCCAGAGTATATTCGTGGGCGACTGCAAATGGTTTATTGCTTAACCCCACAAAATCTAAGTGTCTAATTATACACAAAAATAAAAACTTCTCCATTCCACATCCAAACGTCTACATTAACAATCAGAAAATAGATTTTGTATCAAAAACGAAGAATTTAGGTGTAACACTCAACAGCAATCTAGGTTGGTCAGATCATATTAATAATATTGCTGGTCAGACATATGCAAAATTGCGATCCTTATGGATTGCACATTCGTTCACGCCATTAAAAATAAGGATACTCCTTGCAAAAACGTTTCTTGTTCCTAGTCTGATATATGGGTGCGAGCTTTTTGCCAACTGCAATTCCTCGAGTTTGCGCAAATTAAATGTGACATACAACAATATAATTCGTTATGTGTATGGTCTGAAAATATCCCAGCATATCTCCCCTTTTGCCAATTCGCTCTACGGAGTTAGTTTCAACGATCTTCTTAACATTAGATCCTTAATTCTGTTACAAAAAGTAATTGTGAAGAAAAAGCCGAGTTATCTGTATCAGAAACTTAAGTTTGCTCAATCTCGCAGAGGAAGGAAATTGATTCCTCTCAGAAGGCGCAGTTTTGTGTCGGAACAGCAATTTTATATCAATAGTATACGTCTTTGGAATACTCTACCTCACCAAATCCAAAGCATCAACAACGCTCTTACCTTCAAAAAACGTATTTTTCAATATTTTATAAATTAATTACAATATAATTTGTTTTTCATTTCTTTTTGTTCTTATCAATTATTATATCCCATTAAAAACCATGTATCCCCCCATATACTTTGTGACCCTACTAGTTAAGTTGGATATCTTTTTTCTCATAAATCTACACTGTAACTATAAGATTACCATCTTGTTGTGTAGACAAAAGTAAAGTAAATAAAAATAAATAAAAAATAAATAAATACAAAAGTTCACCGGAGATGACTTTCCCAATACAAAAGTTCACCGGAGATGACTTTCCCAATACAAAAGTTCACCGGAGATGACTTTTCCCATACAAAAGTTCACCGGAGATGACTTTCCCAATACAAAAGTTCACCGGAGATGACTTTCCCAATACAAAAGTTCACCGGAGATGACTTTCCCAATACAAAAGTTCACCGGAGATGACTTTCCCAATACAATAGTTCACCGGAGATGACTTTTCCCATACAAAAGTTCACCGGAGATGACTTTCCCAATACAAAAGTTCACCGGAGATGACTTTCCCAATACAAAAGTTCACTTTTGATGACTTTTCCCATACAAAAGTTCACCGGAGATGACTTTCCCAATACAAAAGTTCACCGGAGATGACTTTTCCCATACAAAAGTTCACCGGAGATGACTTTCCCAATACAAAAGTTCACCGGAGATGACTTTTCCCATACAAAAGTTCACCGGAGATGACTTTCCCAATACAAAAGTTCACCGGAGATGACTTTCCCAATACAAAAGTTCACCGGAGATGACTTTTCCCATACAAAAGTTCACCGGAGATGACTTTCCCAATACAAAAGTTCACCGGAGATGACTTTTCCCATACAAAAGTTCACCGGAGATGACTTTCCCAATACAAAAGTTCACCGGAGATGACTTTTCCCATACAAAAGTTCACCGGAGATGACTTTCCCATTACAAAAGTTCACCGGAGATGACTTTCCCAATACAAAAGTTCACCGGAGATGACTTTTCCCATACAAAAGTTCACTGGAGATGACTTTCCCAATACAAAAGTTCACCGGAGATGACTTTTCCCATACAAAAGTTCACCGGAGATGACTTTCCCAATACAAAACTCCACCGGAGATGACTTTCCCAATACAAAAGTTCACCGGAGATGACTTTCCCAATACAAAAGTTCACCGGAGATGACTTTTTCAATACAAAAGTTCACCGGAGATGACTTTCCCAACACAAAAGTTCACCGGAGATGACTTTCCCAATACAAAAGTTCACCGGAGATGACTTTTCCCATACAAAAGTTCACCGGAGATGACTTTCCCAATACAAAAGTTCACCGGAGATGACTTTCCCAATACAAAAGTTCACCGGAGATGACTTTTCCCATACAGAAGTTCACCGGAGATGACTTTCCCAATACAAAAGTTCACCGGAGATGACTTTCCCAATACTTTCCCAATACAAAAGTTCACCGGAGATGACTTTCCCAATACAAAAGTTCACCGGAGATGACTTTCCCAAAAGTTCACCGGAGATGACTTTCCCAATACAAAAGTTCACCGGAGATGACTTTCCCAATACAAAAGTTCACCGGAGATGACATTTCCCATACAAAAGTTCACCGGAGATGACTTTCCCAATACAAAAGTTCACCGGAGATGACTTTTCCCATACAAAAGTTCACCGGAGATGACTTTCCCAATACAAAAGTTCACCGGAGATGACTTTTCTCATACAAAAGTTCACCGGAGATGACTTTCCCAATACAAAAGTTCACCGGAGATGACTTTCCCAATACAAAAGTTCACCGGAGATGACTTTTCCCATACAAAAGTTCACCGGAGATGACTTTCCCAATACAAAAGTTCACCGGAGATGACTTTCCCAATACAAAAGTTCACCGGAGATGACTTTCCCAATACAAAAGTTCACCGGAGATGACTTTTCCCATACAAAAGTTCACCGGAGATGACTTTCCCAATACAAAAGTTCACCGGAGATGACTTTCCCAATACAAAAGTTCACCGGAGATGACTTTCCCAATACAAAAGTTCACCGGAGATGACTTTTCCCATACAAAAGTTCACCGGAGATGACTTTTCCCATACAAAAGTTCACCGGAGATGACTTTCCCAATACAAAAGTTCACCGGAGATGACTTTCCCAATACAAAAGTTCACCGGAGATGACTTTTCCCATACAAAAGTTCACCGGAGATGACTTTTCCCATACAAAAGTTCACCGGAGATGACTTTTCCCATACAAAAGTTCACCGGAGATGACTTTCCCAATATAAAAGTTCACCGGGCATGACTTTCCCAATACAAAAGTTCACCGGAGATGACTTTTCCCATACAAAAGTTCACCGGAGATGACTTTCCCAATACAAAAGTTCACCGGAGATGACTTTTCCCATACAAAAGTTCACCGGAGATGACTTTCCCAATACAAAAGTTCACCGGAGATGACTTTTCCCATACAAAAGTTCACCGGAGATGACTTTCCCAATACAAAAGTTCACCGGAGATGACTTTTCCCATACAAAAGTTCACCGGAGATGACTTTCCCAATACAAAAGTTCACCGGAGATGACTTTTCCCATACAAAAGTTCACCGGAGATGACTTTCCCAATACAAAAGTTCACCGGAGATTACTCTCCCAATACAAAAGTTCACCGGGCATGACTTTTCCCATACAAAAGTTCACCGGAGATGACTTTCCCAATACAAAAGTTCACCGGAGATGACTTTTCCCATACAAAAGTTCACCGGAGATGACTTTCCCAATACAAAAGTTCACCGGAGATGACTTTTCCCATACGAAAGTTCACCGGAGATGACTTTTCCCATACAAAAGTTCACCGGAGATGACTTTCCCAATACAAAAGTTCACCGGAGATGACTTTCCCAATACAAAAGTTCACCGGAGATGACTTTCCCAATACAAAAGTTCACCGGAGATGACTTTCCCAATACAAAAGTTCACCGGAGATGACTTTTCCCATACAAAAGTTCACCGGAGATGACTTTCCCAATATAAAAGTTCACCGGAGATGACTTTTCCCATACAAAAGTTCACCGGAGATGACTTTTCCCATACAAAAGTTCACCGGAGATGACTTTCCCAATACAAAAGTTCACCGGAGATGACTTTCCCAATACAAAAGTTCACCGGAGATGACTTTCCCAATACAAAAGTTCACCGGAGATGACTTTTCCCATACAAAAGTTCACCGGAGATGACTTTCCCAATACAAAAGTTCACCGGAGATGACTTTCCCAATATAAAAGTTCACCGGGCATGACTTTCCCAATACAAAAGTTCACCGGAGATGACTTTTCCCATACAAAAGTTCACCGGAGATGACTTTTCCCATACAAAAGTTCACCGGAGATGACTTTTCCCATACAAAAGTTCACCGGAGATGACTTTCCCAATACAAAAGTTCACCGGGCATGACTTTCCCAATACAAAAGTTCACCGGAGATGACTTTTCCCATACAAAAGTTCACCGGAGATGACTTTCCCAATACAAAAGTTCACCGGAGATGACTTTTCCCATACAAAAGTTCACCGGAGATGACTTTTCCCATACAAAAGTTCACCGGAGATGACTTTCCCAATACAAAAGTTCACCGGAGATGACTTTCCCAATACAAAAGTTCACCGGAGATGACTTTCCCAATATAAAAGTTCACCGGAGATGAGTTTCCCAATACAAAAGTTCACCGGAGATGACTTTCCCAATACAAAAGTTCACCGGAGATGACTTTCCCAATACAAAAGTTCACCGGAGATGACTTTCCCAATACAAAAGTTCACCGGAGATGACTTTCCCAATACAAAAGTTCACCGGAGATGACTTTTCCCATACAAAAGTTCACCGGAGATGACTTTTCCATACAAAAGTTCACCGGAGATGACTTTTCCCATACAAAAGTTCACCGGAGATGACTTTTCCCATACAAAAGTTCACCGGGCATGACTTTCCCAATACAAAAGTTCACCGGGCACGACTTTCCCAATACAAAAGTTCACCGGAGATGACTTTTCCCATACAAAAGTTCACCGGAGATGACTTTCCCAATACAAAAGTTCACCGGAGATGACTTTTCCCATACAAAAGTTCACCGGAGATGACTTTCCCAATACAAAAGTTCACCGGAGATGACTTTCCCAATATAAAAGTTCACCGGGCATGACTTTCCCAATACAAAAGTTCACCGGAGATGACTTTTCCCATACAAAAGTTCACCGGAGATGAGTTTTCCCATACAAAAGTTCACCGGGCATGACTTTCCCAATACAAAAGTTCACCGGAGATGACTTTCCCAATACAAAAGTTCACCGGAGATGACTTTCCCAATACAAAAGTTCACCGGAGATGACTTTCCCAATACAAAAGTTCACCGGAGATGACTTTTCCCATACAAAAGTTCACCGGAGATGACTTTTCCCATACAAAAGTTCACCGGAGATGACTTTTCCCATACAAAAGTTCACCGGAGATGACTTTTCCCATACAAAAGTTCACCGGAGATGACTTTCCCAATACAAAAGTTCACCGGAGATGACTTTCCCAATACAAAAGTTCACCGGAGATGACTTTTCCCATACAAAAGTTCAGCGGAGATGACTTTCCCAATACAAAAGTTCACCGGAGATGACTTTCCCAATACAAAAGTTCACCGGAGATGACTTATCCCATACAACAGTTCACCGGAGATGACTTTCCCAATACAAAAGTTCACCGGAGATGACTTTTCCCATACAAAAGTTCACCGGGCATGACTTTCCCAATACAAAAGTTCACCGGAGATGACTTTCCCAATACAAAAGTTCACCGGAGATGACTTTTCCCATACAAAAGTTCACCGGAGATGACTTTCCCAATACAAAAGTTCACCGGAGATGACTTTTCCCATACAAAAGTTCACCGGAGATGACTTTTCCCATACAAAAGTTCACCGGAGATGACTTTCCCAATACAAAAGTTAACCGGAGATGACTTTCCCAATACAAAAGTTCACCGGAGATGACTTTTCCCATACAAAAGTTCACCGGAGATGACTTTCCCAATACAAAAGTTCACCGGAGATGACTTTCCCAATACAAAAGTTCACCGGAGATGACTTTTCCCATACAAAAGTTCACCGGAGATGACTTTTCCCATACAAAAGTTCACCGGAGATGACTTTCCCAATACAAAAGTTCACCGGAGATGACTTTCCCAATACAAAAGTTCACCGGAGATGACTTTTCCCATACAAAAGTTCACCGGAGATGACTTTCCCAATACAAAAGTTCACCGGAGATGACTTTCCCAATACAAAAGTTCACCGGAGATGACTTTCCCAATACAAAAGTTCACCGGGCATGACTTTCCCAATACAAAAGTTCACCGGAGATGACTTTTCCCATACAAAAGTTCACCGGGCATGACTTTCCCAATACAAAAGTTCACCGGGCACGACTTTCCCAATACAAAATTCACCGGGCATGACTTTCCAAATACAAAAGTTCACCGGAGATGACTTTCCCAATACAAAAGTTCACCGGAGATGACTTTTTCCCATACAAAAGTTCACCGGAGATGACTTTCCCAATACAAAAGTTCACCGGAGATGACTTTTCCCATACAAAAGTTCACCGGGCATGACTTTCCCAATACAAAAGTTCACCGGGCACGACTTTCCCAATACAAAAGTTCACCGGGCATGACTTTTCCCATACAAAAGTTCACCGGAGACGACTTTTCCCAATACAAAAGTTCACCGGAGATGACTTTTCCCATACAAAAGTTCACCGGAGATGACTTTCCCAATACAAAAGTTCACCGGGCATGACTTTTCCCAATACAAAAGTTCACCGGAGATGACTTTCCCAATACAAAAGTTCACCGGAGATGACTTTCCCAATACAAAAGTTCACCGGAGATGACTTTCCCAATACAAAAGTTTACCGGAGATGACTTTCCCAATACAAAAGTTCACCGGAGATGACTTTCCCAATACAAAAGTTCACCGGAGATGACTTTTCCCATACAAAAGTTCACCGGAGATGACTTTCCCAATACAAAAGTTCACCGGAGATGACTTTCCCAATACAAAAGTTCACCGGAGATGACTTTCCCAATACAAAAGTTCTCCGGAGATGACTTTCCCAATACAAAAGTTCACCGGAGATGACTTTTCCCATACAAAAGTTCACCGGAGATGACTTTCCCAATACAAAAGTTCACCGGAGATGACTTTCCCAATACAAAAGTTCACCGGAGATGACTTTCCCAATACAAAAGTTCACCGGGCATGACTTTCCCAATACAAAAGTTCACCGGAGATGACTTTTCCCATACAAAAGTTCACCGGGCATGACTTTCCCAATACAAAAGTTCACCGGGCACGACTTTCCCAATACAAAAGTTCACCGGGCATGACTTTCCCAATACAAAAGTTCACCGGAGATGACTTTCCCAATACAAAAGTTCACCGGAGATGACTTTTCCCATACAAAAGTTCACCGGAGATGACTTTCCCAATACAAAAGTTCACCGGAGATGACTTTTCCCATACAAAAGTTCACCGGGCATGACTTTCCCAATACAAAAGTTCACCGGGCACGACTTTCCCAATACAAAAGTTCACCGGGCATGACTTTTCCCATACAAATGTTCACCGGAGATGACTTTTCCCAATACAAAAGTTCACCGGAGATGACTTTTCCCATACAAAAGTTCACCGGAGATGACTTTCCCAATACAAAAGTTCACCGGGCATGACTTTTCCCAATACAAAAGTTCACCGGAGATGACTTTCCCAATACAAAAGTTCACCGGAGATGACTTTTCCCATACAAAAGTTCACCGGAGATGACTTTCCCAATACAAAAGTTCACCGGAGATGACTTTCCCAATACAAAAGTTCCCCGGAGATGACTTTCCCAATACAAAAGTTCACCGGAGATGACTTTCCCAATACAAAAGTTCACCGGAGATGACTTTTCCCATACAAAAGTTCACCGGAGATGACTTTCCCAATACAAAAGTTCACCGGAGATGACTTTCCCAATACAAAAGTTCACCGGAGATGACTTTTCTCATACAAAAGTTCACCGAGCATGACTTTCCCAATACAAAAGTTCACCGGGCACGACTTTCCCAATACAAAAGTTCACCGGGCATGACTTTCCCAATACAAAAGTTCACCGGAGATGACTTTCCCAATACAAAAGTTCACCGGAGATGACTTTCCCAATACAAAAGTTCACCGGAGATGACTTTTCCCATACAAAAGTTCACCGGAGATGACTTTCCCAATACAAAAGTTCACCGGAGATGACTTTCCCAATATAAAAGTTCACCGGGCATGACTTTCCCAATACAAAAGTTCACCGGAGATGACTTTCCCAATACAAAAGTTCACCGGAGATGACTTTTCCCATACAAAAGTTCACCGGAGATGACTTTCCCAACACAAAAGTTCACCGGAGATGACTTTCCCAATACAAAAGTTCACCGGAGATGACTTTTCCCATACAAAAGTTCACCGGAGATGACTTTCCCAATACAAAAGTTCACCGGAGATGACTTTCCCAATACAAAAGTTCACCGGACATGACTTTTCCCATACAAAAGTTCACCGGAGATGACTTTTCCCATACAAAAGTTCACCGGAGATGACTTTTCCCATACAAAAGTTCACCGGAGATGACTTTCCCAATACAAAAGTTCACCGGGCATGACTTTCCCAATACAAAAGTTCACCGGAGATGACTTTTCCCATACAAAAGTTCACCGGAGATGACTTTTCCCATACAAAAGTTCACCGGAGATGACTTTCCCAATACAAAAGTTCACCGGAGATGACTTTCCCAATACAAAAGTTCACCGGAGATGACTTTCCAAATATAAAAGTTCACCGGGCATGACTTTCCCAATACAAAAGTTCACCGGGCATGACTTTCCCAATACAAAAGTTCACCGGAGATGACTTTTCCCATACAAAAGTTCACCGGAGATGACTTTCCCAATACAAAAGTTCACCGGAGATGACTTTTCCCATACAAAAGTTCACCGGAGATGACTTTCCCAATACAAAAGTTCACCGGAGATGACTTTCCCAATACAAAAGTTCACCGGAGATGACTTTTCCCATACAAAAGTTCACCGGAGATGACTTTCCCAATACAAAAGTTCACCGGAGATGACTTTCCCAATACAAAAGTTCACCGGAGATGACTTTCCCAATACAAAAGTTCACCGGAGATGACTTTCCCAATACAAAAGTTCACCGGGCATGACTTTCCCAATACAAAAGTTCATCGGGCATGACTTTTCCCATACAAAAGTTCACCGGGCATGAATTTCCCAATACAAAAGTTCACCGGGCATGACTTTCCCAATACAAAAGTTCACCGGAGATGACTTTTCCCATACAAAAGTTCACCGGGCATGACTTTCCCAATACAAAAGTTCACCGGGCATGACTTTCCCAATACAAAAGTTCACCGGAGATGACTTTCCCAATACAAAAGTTCACCGGGCATGACTTTCCCAATATAAAAGTTCACCGGGCATGACTTTCCCAATACAAAAGTTCACCGGAGATGACTTTCCCAATACAAAAGTTCACCGGAGATGACTTTCCCATACAAAAGTTCACCGGGCATGGCTTTTCCATACAAAAGTTCACCGGAGATGACTTTCCCAATACAAAAGTTCACCGGAGATGACTTTCCCAATACAAAAGTTCACCGGAGATGACTTTCCTAATACAAAAGTTCACCGGAGATGACTTTTCCCATACAAAAGTTCACCGGAGATGACTTTCCCAATACAAAAGTTCACCGGAGATGACTTTCCCAATACAAAAGTTCACCGGAGATGACTTTCCCAATACAAAAGTTCACCGGAGATGACTTTTCCCATACAAAAGTTCACCGGAGATGACTTTTCCCATACAAAAGTTCACCGGAGATGACTTTTCCCCTACAAAAGTTCACCGGAGATGACTTTCCCAATACAAAAGTTCACCGGGCATGACTTTCCCAATACAAAAGTTCACCGGAGATGACTTTTCCCATACAAAAGTTCACCGGAGATGACTTTCCCAATACAAAAGTTCACCGGAGATGACTTTTCCCATACAAAAGTTCACCGGAGATGAATTTTCACATACAAAAGTTCACCGGAGATGACTTTCCCAATACAAAAGTTCACCGGAGACAATACAAAAGTTCAACGGAGATGACTTTCCCAATATAAAAGTTCACCGGGCATGACTTTCCCAATACAAAAGTTCACCGGGCATGACTTTCCCAATTCAAAAGTTCACCGGAGATGACTTTTCCCATACAAAAGATCACCGGAGATGACTTTCCCAATACAAAAGTTCAGCGGAGATGACTTTTCCCATACAAAAGTTCACCGGAGATGACTTTCCCAATACAAAAGTTCACCGGAGATGACTTTTCCCATACAAAAGTTCACCGGAGATGACTTTCCCAATACAAAAGTTCACCGCAGATGACTTTCCCAATACAAAAGTTCACCGGAGATGACTTTTCCCAATACAAAAGTTCACCGGAGATGACTTTGCCCATACTAAAGTTCACCGGGCATGACTTTCCCAATACAAAAGTTCACCGGGCACGACTTTCCCAATACAAAAGTTCACCGGGCATGACTTTCCCAATACAAAAGTTCACCGGAGATGACTTTCCCAATACAAAAGTTCACCGGAGATGACTTTTCCCATACAAAAGTTCACCGGAGATGACTTTCCAATACAAAAGTTCACCGGAGATGACTTTTCCCATACAAAAGTTCACCGGGCATGACTTTCCCAATACAAAAGTTCACCGGGCACGACTTTCCCAATACAAAAGTTCACCGGGCATGACTTTTCCCATACAAAAGTTCACCGGAGATGACTTTTCCCAATACAAAAGTTCACCGGAGATGACTTTTCCCATACAAAAGTTCACCGGAGATGACTTTCCCAATACAAAAGTTCACCGGGCATGACTTTTCCCAATACAAAAGTTCACCGGAAATGACTTTCCCAATACAAAAGTTCACCGGAGATGACTTTTCCCATACAAAAGTTCACCGGAGATGACTTTCCCAATACAAAAGTTCACCGGAGATGACTTTCCCAATACAAAAGTTCACCGTAGATGACTTTTCCCATACAAAAGTTCACCGGAGATGACTTTCCCAATACAAAAGTTCACCGGAGATGACTTTTCCCATACAAAAGTTCAGCGGAGATGACTTTCCCAATACAAAAGTTCACCGGAGATGACTTTCCCAATACAAAAGATCACCGGAGATGACTTTTCCCATACAAAAGTTCACCGGAGATGACTTTCCCAATACAAAAGTTCACCGGAGATGACTTTTCCCATACAAAAGTTCACCGGAGATGACTTTTCCCATACAAAAGTTCACCGGGCATGACTTTCCCAATACAAAAGTTCACCGGAGATGACTTTCCCAATACAAAAGTTCACCGGAGATGACTTTTCCCATACAAAAGTTCACCGGAGATGACTTTCCCAATACAAAAGTTCACCGGAGATGACTTTTCCCATACAAAAGTTCACCGGAGATGACTTTTCCCATACAAAAGTTCACCGGAGATGACTTTCCCAATACAAAAGTTAACCGGAGATGACTTTCCCAATACAAAAGTTCACCGGAGATGACTTTTCCCATACAAAAGTTCACCGGAGATGACTTTCCCAATACAAAAGTTCACCGGAGATGACTTTTCCCATACAAAAGTTCACCGGAGATGACTTTTCCCATACAAAAGTTCACCGGAGATGACTTTCCCAATACAAAAGTTCACCGGAGATGACTTTCCTAATACAAAAGTTCACCGGAGATGACTTTTCCCATACAAAAGTTCACCGGAGATGACTTTCCCAATACAAAAGTTCACCGGAGATGACTTTCCCAATACAAAAGTTCACCGGAGATGACTTTCCCAATACAAAAGTTCACCGGGCATGACTTTCCCAATACAAAAGTTCACCGGAGATGACTTTTCCCATACAAAAGTTCACCGGGCATGACTTTCCCAATACAAAAGTTAACCGGGCACGACTTTCCCAATACAAAATTCACCGGGCATGACTTTCCAAATACAAAAGTTCACCGGAGATGACTTTCCCAATACAAAAGTTCACCGGAGATGACTTTTCCCATACAAAAGTTCACCGGAGATGACTTTCCCAATACAAAAGTTCACCGGAGATGACTTTTCCCATACAAAAGTTCACCGGGCATGACTTTCCCAATACAAAAGTTCACCGGGCACGACTTTCCCAATACAAAAGTTCACCGGGCATGACTTTTCCCATACAAAAGTTCACCGGAGATGACTTTTCCCAATACAAAAGTTCACCGGAGATGACTTCTCCCATACAAAAGTTCACCGGAGATGACTTTCCCAATACAAAAGTTCACCGGGCATGACTTTTCCCAATACAAAAGTTCACCGGAGATGACTTTCCCAATACAAAAGTTCACCGGAGATGACTTTCCCAATACAAAAGTTCACCGGAGATGACTTTCCCAATACAAAAGTTTACCGGAGATGACTTTCCCAATACAAAAGTTCACCGGAGATGACTTTCCCAATACAAAAGTTCACCGGAGATGACTTTTCCCATACAAAAGTTCACCGGAGATGACTTTCCCAATACAAAAGTTTACCGGAGATGACTTTCCCAATACAAAAGTTCACCGGAGATGACTTTCCCAATACAAAAGTTCACCGGAGATGACTTTCCCAATACAAAAGTTCACCGGAGATGACTTTTCCCATACAAAAGTTCACCGGAGATGACTTTCCCAATACAAAAGTTCACCGGAGATGACTTTCCCAATACAAAAGTTCACCGGAGATGACTTTCCCAATACAAAAGTTCACCGGGCATGACTTTCCCAATACAAAAGTTCACCGGAGATGACTTTTCCCATACAAAAGTTCACCGGGCATGACTTTCCCAATACAAAAGTTCACCGGGCACGACTTTCCCAATACAAAAGTTCACCGGGCATGACTTTCCCAATACAAAAGTTCACCGGAGATGACTTTCCCAATACAAAAGTTCACCGGAGATGACTTTTCCCATACAAAAGTTCACCGGAGATGACTTTCCCAATACAAAAGTTCACCGGAGATGACTTTTCCCATACAAAAGTTCACCGGGCATGACTTTCCCAATACAAAAGTTCACCGGGCACGACTTTCCCAATACAAAAGTTCACCGGGCATGACTTTTCCCATACAAATGTTCACCGGAGATGACTTTTCCCAATACAAAAGTTCACCGGAGATGACTTTTCCCATACAAAAGTTCACCGGAGATGACTTTCCCAATACAAAAGTTCACCGGGCATGACTTTTCCCAATACAAAAGTTCACCGGAGATGACTTTCCCAATACAAAAGTTCACCGGAGATGACTTTTCCCATACAAAAGTTCACCGGAGATGACTTTCCCAATACAAAAGTTCACCGGAGATGACTTTCCCAATACAAAAGTTCACCGGAGATGACTTTTCCCATACAAAAGTTCACCGGAGATGACTTTTCCCATACAAAAGTTCACCGGAGATGACTTTCCCAATACAAAAGTTCACCGGAGATGACTTTCCCAATACAAAAGTTCCCCGGAGATGACTTTCCCAATACAAAAGTTCACCGGAGATGACTTTCCCAATACAAAAGTTCACCGGAGATGACTTTTCCCATACAAAAGTTCACCGGAGATGACTTTCCCAATACAAAAGTTCACCGGAGATGACTTTCCCAATACAAAAGTTCACCGGAGATGACTTTTCCCATACAAAAGTTCACCGAGCATGACTTTCCCAATACAAAAGTTCACCGGGCACGACTTTCCCAATACAAAAGTTCACCGGGCATGACTTTCCCAATACAAAAGTTCACCGGAGATGACTTTCCCAATACAAAAGTTCACCGGAGATGACTTTCCCAATACAAAAGTTCACCGGAGATGACTTTTCCCATACAAAAGTTCACCGGAGATGACTTTCCCAATACAAAAGTTCACCGGAGATGACTTTCCCAATATAAAAGTTCACCGGGCATGACTTTCCCAATACAAAAGTTCACCGGAGATGACTTTCCCAATACAAAAGTTCACCGGAGATGACTTTTCCCATACAAAAGTTCACCGGAGATGACTTTCCCAATACAAAAGTTCACCGGAGATGACTTTCCCAATACAAAAGTTCACCGGAGATGACTTTTCCCATACAAAAGTTCACCAGAGATGACTTTCCCAATACAAAAGTTCACCGGAGATGACTTTCCCAATACAAAAGTTCACCGGAGATGACTTTCCCAATACAAAAGTTCACCGGAGATGACTTTTCCCATACAAAAGTTCACCGGAGATGACTTTTCCCATACAAAAGTTCACCGGAGATGATTTTCCCATACAAAAGTTCACCGGAGATGACTTTCCCAATACAAAAGTTCACCGGGCATGACTTTCCCAATACAAAAGTTCACCGGAGATGACTTTTCCCATACAAAAGTTCACCGGAGATGACTTTTCCATACAAAAGTTCACCGGAGATGACTTTCCCAATACAAAAGTTCACCGGAGATGACTTTCCCAATACAAAAGTTCACCGGAGATGACTTTCCCAATATAAAAGTTCACCGGGCATGACTTTCCCAATACAAAAGTTCACCGGGCATGACTTTCCCAATACAAAAGTTCACCGGAGATGACTTTTCCCATACAAAAGTTCACCGGAGATGACTTTCCCAATACAAAAGTTCACCGGAGATGACTTTTCCCATACAAAAGTTCACCGGAGATGACTTTCCCAATACAAAAGTTCACCGGAGATGACTTTCCCAATACAAAAGTTCACCGGAGATGACTTTTCCCATACAAAAGTTCACCGGAGATGACTTTCCCAATACAAAAGTTCACCGGAGATGACTTTCCCAATACAAAAGTTCACCGGAGATGACTTTTCCAATACAAAAGTTCACCGGGCATGACTTTCCCAATACAAAAGTTCATCGGGCATGACTTTCCCCATACAAAAGTTCACCGGGCATGAATTTCCCAATACAAAAGTTCACCGGGCATGACTTTCCCAATACAAAAGTTCACCGGAGATGACTTTTCCCATACAAAAGTTCACCGGGCATGACTTTCCCAATACAAAAGTTCACCGGGCATGACTTTCCCAATACAAAAGTTCACCGGAGATGACTTTCCCAATACAAAAGTTCACCGGGCATGACTTTCCCAATATAAAAGTTCACCGGGCATGACTTTCCCAATACAAAAGTTCACCGGAGATGACTTTCCCAATACAAAAGTTCACCGGAGATGACTTTCCCAATACAAAAGTTCACCGGGCATGACTTTTCCATACAAAAGTTCACCGGAGATGACTTTCCCAATACAAAAGTTCACCGGAGATGACTTTCCCAATACAAAAGTTCACCGGAGATGACTTTCCCAATACAAAAGTTCACCGGAGATGACTTTTCCCATACAAAAGTTCACCGGAGATGACTTTCCCAATACAAAAGTTCACCGGAGATGACTTTCCCAATACAAAAGTTCACCGGAGATGACTTTTCCAATACAAAAGTTCACCGGAGATGACTTTTCCCATACAAAAGTTCACCGGAGATGACTTTTCCCATACAAAAGTTCACCGGAGATGACTTTTCCCATACAAAAGTTCACCGGAGATGACTTTCCCAATACAAAAGTTCACCGGGCATGACTTTCCCAATACAAAAGTTCACCGGAGATGACTTTTCCCATACAAAAGTTCACCGGAGATGACTTTCCCAATACAAAAGTTCACGGGAGATGACATTTCCCATACAAAAGTTCACCGGAGATGACTTTTCACATACAAAAGTTCACCGGAGATGACTTTCCCAATACAAAAGTTCACCGGAGACAATACAAAAGTTCAACGGAGATGACTTTCCCAATATAAAAGTTCACCGGGCATGACTTTCCCAATACAAAAGTTCACCGGGCATGACTTTCCCAATTCAAAAGTTCACCGGAGATGACTTTTCCCATACAAAAGATCACCGGAGATGACTTTCCCAATACAAAAGTTCACCGGAGATGACTTTCCCAATACAAAAGTTCACCGGAGATGACTTTTCCCATACAAAAGTTCACCGGAGATGACTTTCCCAATACAAAAGTTCACCGGAGATGACTTTCCCAATACAAAAGTTCACCGGGCATGACTTTCCCAATACAAAAGTTCACCGGGCATGACTTTTCCCATACAAAAGTTCACCGGGCATGACTTTCCCAATACAAAAGTTCACCGGGCATGACTTTCCCAATACAAAAGTTCACCGGAGATGACTTTTCCCATACAAAAGTTCACCGGAGATGATTTTTCCCATACAAAAGTTCACCGGAGATGACTTTCCCAATACAAAAGTTCACCGGAGATGACTTTCCCAATACAAAAGTTCACCGGGCATGACTTTCCCAATATAAAAGTTCACCGGGCATGACTTTCCCAATACAAAAGTTCACCGGAGATGACTTTCCCAATACAAAAGTTCACCGGAGATGACTTTTCCCATACAAAAGTTCACCGGAGATGACTTTCCCAATACAAAAGTTCACCGGAGATGACTTTCCCAATACAAAAGTTCACCGGAGATGACTTTCCCAATACAAAAGTTCACCGGAGATGACTTTTCCCATACAAAAGTTCACCGGAGATGACTTTCCCAATACAAAAGTTCACCGGAGATGACTTTCCCAATACAAAAGTTCACCGGAGATGACTTTCCCAATACAAAAGTTCACCGGAGATGACTTTTCCCATACAAAAGTTCACCGGAGATGACTTTTCCCATACAAAAGTTCACCGGAGATGACTTTCCCATACAAAAGTTCACCGGAGATGACTTTCCCAATACAAAAGTTCACCGGGCCCCAATACAAAAGTTCACCGGAGATGACTTTTCCCATACAAAAGTTCACCGGAGATGACTTTCCCAATACAAAAGTTCACCGGAGATGACTTTTCCCATACAAAAGTTCACCGGAGATGACTTTTCCCATACAAAAGTTCACCGGAGATGACTTTCCCAATACAAAAGTTCACCGGAGATGACTTTCCCAATACAAAAGTTCACCGGAGATGACTTTCCCAATATAAAAGTTCACCGGGCATGACTTTCCCAATACAAAAGTTCACCGGGCATGACTTTCCCAATACAAAAGTTCACCGGAGATGACTTTTCCCATACAAAAGTTCACCGGAGATGACTTTCCCAATACAAAAGTTCACCGGAGATGACTTTTCCCATACAAAAGTTCACCGGAGATGACTTTCCCAATACAAAAGTTCACCGGAGATGACTTTCCCAATACAAAAGTTCACCGGAGATGACTTTTCCCATACAAAAGTTCACCGGAGATGACTTTCCCAATACAAAAGTTCACCGGAGATGACTTTTCCAATACAAAAGTTCACCGGAGATGACTTTCCCAATACAAAAGTTCACCGGGCATGACTTTCCCAATACAAAAGTTCACCGGGCATGACTTTTCCCATACAAAAGTTCACCGGGCATGACTTTCCCAATACAAAAGTTCACCGGGCATGACTTTCCCAATACAAAAGTTCACCGGAGATGACTTTTCCCATACAAAAGTTCACCGGAGATGACTTTTCCCATACAAAAGTTCACCGGAGATGACTTTCCCAATACAAAAGGTCACCGGAGATGACTTTCCCAATACAAAAGTTCACCGGGCATGAATTTCCCAATATAAAAGTTCACCGGGCATGACTTTCCTAATACAAAAGTTCACCGGAGATGACTTTCCCAATACAAAAGTTCACCGGAGATGACTTTTCCCATACAAAAGTTCACCGGAGATGACTTTCCCAATACAAAAGTTCACCGGAGATGACTTTCCCAATACAAAAGTTCACCGGAGATGACTTTCCCAATACAAAAGTTCACCGGAGATGACTTTTCCCATACAAAAGTTCACCGGAGATGACTTTCCCAATACAAAAGTTCACCGGAGATGACTTTCCCAATACAAAAGTTCACCGGAGATGACTTTCCCAATACAAAAGTTCACCGGAGATGACTTTTCCCATACAAAAGTTCACCGGAGATGACTTTCCCAATACAAAAGTTCACCGGGCATGACTTTCCCAATACAAAAGTTCACCGGAGATGACTTTTCCCATACAAAAGTTCACCGGAGATGACTTTCCCAATACAAAAGTTCACGGGAGATGACTTTTCCCATACAAAAGTTCACCGGAGATGACTTTTCACATACAAAAGTTCACAGGAGATTACTTTCCCAATACAAAAGTTCACCGGAGACAATACAAAAGTTCAACGGAGATGACTTTCCCAATATAAAAGTTCACCGGGCATGACTTTCCCAATACAAAAGTTCACCGGGCATGACTTTCCCAATTCAAAAGTTCACCGGAGATGACTTTTCCCATACAAAAGATCACCGGAGATGACTTTTCCAATACAAAAGTTCAGCGGAGATGACTTTTCCCATACAAAAGTTCACCGGAGATGACTTTCCCAATACAAAAGTTCACCGGAGATGACTTTCCCAATACAAAAGTTCACCGGAGATGACTTTTCCCATACAAAAGTTCACCGGAGATGACTTTCCCAATACAAAAGTTCACCGGAGATGACTTTCCCAATACAAAAGTTCACCGGAGATGACTTTCCCAATACAAAAGTTCACCGGGCATGACTTTCCCAATACAAAAGTTCACCGGGCATGACTTTTCCCATACAAAAGTTCACCGGGCATGACTTTCCCAATACAAAAGTTCACCGGGCATGACTTTCCCAATACAAAAGTTCACCGGAGATGACTTTTCCCATACAAAAGTTCACCGGAGATGATTTTTCCCATACAAAAGTTCACCGGAGATGACTTTCCCAATACAAAAGTTCACCGGAGATGACTTTCCCAATACAAAAGTTCACCGGGCATGACTTTCCCAATATAAAAGTTCACCGGGCATGACTTTCCCAATACAAAAGTTCACCGGAGATGACTTTCCCAATACAAAAGTTCACCGGAGATGACTTTTCCCATACAAAAGTTCACCGGAGATGACTTTCCCAATACAAAAGTTCACCGGAGATGACTTTCCCAATACAAAAGTTCACCGGAGATGACTTTCCCAATACAAAAGTTCACCGGAGATGACTTTTCCCATACAAAAGTTCACCGGAGATGACTTTCCCAATACAAAAGTTCACCGGAGATGACTTTCCCAATACAAAAGTTCACCGGAGATGACTTTCCCAATACAAAAGTTCACCGGAGATGACTTTTCCCATACAAAAGTTCACCGGAGATGACTTTTCCCATACAAAAGTTCACCGGAGATGACTTTCCCATACAAAAGTTCACCGGAGATGACTTTCCCAATACAAAAGTTCACCGGGCATGACTTTCCCAATACAAAAGTTCACCGGAGATGACTTTTCCCATACAAAAGTTCACCGGAGATGACTTTCCCAATACAAAAGTTCACCGGAGATGACTTTTCCCATACAAAAGTTCACCGGAGATGACTTTTCCCATACAAAAGTTCACCGGAGATGACTTTTCCCATACAAAAGTTCACCGGAGATGACTTTTCCCATACAAAAGTTCACCGGAGATGAAGTTCACCGGAGATGACTTTCCCAATACAAAAGTTCACCGGAGATGACTTTCCCAATACAAAAGTTCACCGGGCATGAATTTCCCAATATAAAAGTTCACCGGGCATGACTTTCCTAATACAAAAGTTCACCGGAGATGACTTTCCCAATACAAAAGTTCACCGGAGATGACTTCTCCCATACAAAAGTTCACCGGAGATGACTTTCCCAATACAAAAGTTCACCGGAGATGACTTTCCCAATACAAAAGTTCACCGGAGATGACTTTCCCAATACAAAAGTTCACCGGAGATGACTTTTCCCATACAAAAGTTCACCGGAGATGACTTTCCCAATACAAAAGTTCACCGGAGATGACTTTCCCAATACAAAAGTTCACCGGAGATGACTTTCCCAATACAAAAGTTCACCGGAGATGACTTTTCCCATACAAAAGTTCACCGGAGATGACTTTCCCAATACAAAAGTTCACCGGGCATGACTTTCCCAATACAAAAGTTCACCGGAGATGACTTTTCCCATACAAAAGTTCACCGGAGATGACTTTCCCAATACAAAAGTTCACGGGAGATGACTTTTCCCATACAAAAGTTCACCGGAGATGACTTTTCACATACAAAAGTTCACCGGAGATGACTTTCCCAATACAAAAGTTCACCGGAGACAATACAAAAGTTCAACGGAGATGACTTTCCCAATATAAAAGTTCACCGGGCATGACTTTCCCAATACAAAAGTTCACCGGGCATGACTTTCCCAATTCAAAAGTTCACCGGAGATGACTTTTCCCATACAAAAGATCACCGGAGATGACTTTCCCAATACAAAAGTTCAGCGGAGATGACTTTTCCCATACAAAAGTTCACCGGAGATGACTTTCCCAATACAAAAGTTCACCGGAGATGACTTTCCCAATACAAAAGTTCACCGGAGATGACTTTTCCCATACAAAAGTTCACCGGAGATGACTTTCCCAATACAAAAGTTCACCGGAGATGACTTTCCCAATACAAAAGTTCACCGGAGATGACTTTCCCAATACAAAAGTTCACCAGGCATGACTTTCCCAATACAAAAGTTCACCGGGCATGACTTTTCCCATACAAAAGTTCACCGGGCATGACTTTCCCAATACAAAAGTTCACCGGGCATGACTTTCCCAATACAAAAGTTCACCGGAGATGACTTTTCCCATACAAAAGTTCACCGGAGATGATTTTTCCCATACAAAAGTTCACCGGAGATGACTTTCCCAATACAAAAGTTCACCGGAGATGACTTTCCCAATACAAAAGTTCACCGGGCATGACTTTCCCAATATAAAAGTTCACCGGGCATGACTTTCCCAATACAAAAGTTCACCGGAGATGACTTTCCCAATACAAAAGTTCACCGGAGATGACTTTTCCCATACAAAAGTTCACCGGAGATGACTTTCCCAATACAAAAGTTCACCGGAGATGACTTTCCCAATACAAAAGTTCACCGGAGATGACTTTCCCAATACAAAAGTTCACCGGAGATGACTTTTCCCATACAAAAGTTCACCGGAGATGACTTTCCCAATACAAAAGTTCACCGGAGATGACTTTCCCAATACAAAAGTTCACCGGAGATGACTTTCCCAATACAAAAGTTCACCGGAGATGACTTTTCCCATACAAAAGTTCAACGGAGATGACTTTTCCCATACAAAAGTTCACCGGAGATGACTTTCCCATACAAAAGTTCACCGGAGATGACTTTCCCAATACAAAAGTTCACCGGGCATGACTTTCCCAATACAAAAGTTCACCGGAGATGACTTTTCCCATACAAAAGTTCACCGGAGATGACCTTCCCAATACAAAAGTTCACCGGAGATGACTTTTCCCATACAAAAGTTCACCGGAGATGACTTTTCCCATACAAAAGTTCACCGGAGATGACTTTCCCAATACAAAAGTTCACCGGAGATGACTTTCCCAATACAAAAGTTCACCGGAGATGACTTTCCCAATATAAAAGTTCACCGGGCATGACTTTCCCAATACAAAAGTTCACCGGGCATGACTTTCCCAATACAAAAGTTCACCGGAGATGACTTTTCCCATACAAAAGTTCACCGGAGATGACTTTCCCAATACAAAAGTTCACCGGAGATGACTTTTCCCATATAAAAGTTCACCGGAGATGACTTTCCCAATACAAAAGTTCACCGGAGATGACTTTCCCAATACAAAAGTTCACCGGAGATGACTTTTCCCATACAAAAGTTCACCGGAGATGACTTTCCCAATACAAAAGTTCACCGGAGATGACTTTTCCAATACAAAAGTTCACCGGAGATGACTTTCCCAATACAAAAGTTCACCGGGCATGCCTTTCCCAATACAAAAGTTCACCGGGCATGACTTTTCCCATACAAAAGTTCACCGGGCATGACTTTCCCAATACAAAAGTTCACCGGGCATGACTTTCCCAATACAAAAGTTCACCGGAGATGACTTTTCCCATACAAAAGTTCACCGGAGATGACTTTTCCCATACAAAAGTTCACCGGAGATGACTTTCCCAATACAAAAGTTCACCGGAGATGACTTTCCCAATACAAAAGTTCACCGGGCATGACTTTCCCAATATAAAAGTTCACCGGGCATGACTTTCCTAATACAAAAGTTCACCGGAGATGACTTTCCCAATACAAAAGTTCACCGGAGATGACTTTTCCCATACAAAAGTTCACCGGAGATGACTTTCCCAATACAAAAGTTCACCGGAGATGACTTTCCCAATACAAAAGTTCACCGGAGATGACTTTCCCAATACAAAAGTTCACCGGAGATGACTTTTCCCATACAAAAGTTCACCGGAGATGACTTTCCCAATACAAAAGTTCCCAATACAAAAGTTCACCGGAGATGACTTTCCCAATACAAAAGTTCACCGGAGATGACTTTTCCCATACAAAAGTTCACCGGAGATGACTTTCCCAATACAAAAGTTCACCGGAGATGACTTTTCCCATACAAAAGTTCACCGGAGATGACTTTCCCAATACAAAAGTTCACCGGAGATGACTTTCCCAATACAAAAGTTCACCGGAGATGACTTTTCCCATACAAAAGTTCACCGGAGATGACTTTCCCAATACAAAAGTTCACCGGAGATGACTTTTCCCATACTAAAGTTCACCGGAGATGACTTTCCCAATACAAAAGTTCACCGGGCATGACTTTCCCAATACAAAAGTTCACCGGAGATGACTTTCCCAACACAAAAGTTCAGCGGAGATGACTTTCCCAATACAAAAGTTCACCGGGCATGACTTTCTCAATACAAAAGTTCACCGGAGATGACTTTCCCAATACAAAAGTTCACCGGAGATGACTTTTCCCATACAAAAGTTCACCGGAGATGACTTTCCCAATACAAAAGTTCACCGGAGATGACTTTCCCAATACAAAAGTTCACCGGAGATGACTTTCCCAATACAAAAGTTCACCGGAGATGACTTTTCCCATACAAAAGTTCACAGGAGATGACTTTTCCCATACAAAAGTTCACCAAAGATGACTTTTCCCATACAAAAGTTCACCGGAGATGACTTTCCCAATACAAAAGTTCACCGGGCATGACTTTCCCAATACAAAAGTTCACCGGAGATGACTTTTCCCATACAAAAGTTCACCGGAGATGACTTTCCCAATACAAAAGTTCACCGGAGATGACTTTTCCCATACAAAAGTTCACCGGAGATGACTTTTCACATACAAAAGTTCACCGGAGATGACTTTCCCAATACAAAAGTTCACCGGAGATGACTTTCCCAATACAAAAGTTCAACGGAGATGACTTTCCCAATATAAAAGTTCACCGGGCATGACTTTCCCAATACAAAAGTTCACCGGGCATGACTTTCCCAATACAAAAGTTCACCGGAGATGACTTTTCCCATACAAAAGATCACCGGAGATGACTTTCCCAATACAAAAGTTCACCGGAGATGACTTTTCCCATACAAAAGTTCACCGGAGATGACTTTCCCAATACAAAAGTTCACCAGAGATGACTTTCCCAATACAAAAGTTCACCGGAGATGACTTTTCCCATACAAAAGTTCACCGGAGATGACTTTCCCAATACAAAAGTTCACCGGAGATGACTTTCCCAATACAAAAGTTCACCGGAGATGACTTTCCCAATACAAAAGTTCACCGGGCATGACTTTCCCAATACAAAAGTTCACCGGGCATGACTTTTCCCATACAAAAGTTCACCGGGCATGACTTTCCCAATACAAAAGTTCACCGGGCATGACTTTCCCAATACAAAAGTTCACCGGAGATGACTTTTCCCATACAAAAGTTCACCGGAGATGACTTTTCCCATACAAAAGTTCACCGGAGATGACTTTCCCAATACAAAAGTTCACCGGAGATGACTTTCCCAATACAAAAGTTCACCGGGCATGACTTGCCCAATATAAAAGTTCACCGGGCATGACTTTCCCAATACAAAAGTTCACCGGAGATGACTTTCCCAATACAAAAGTTCACCGACGATGACTTTTCCCATACAAAAGTTCACCGGAGATGACTTTCCCAATACAAAAGTTCACCGGAGATGACTTTCCCAATACAAAAGTTCACCGGAGATGACTTTCCCAATACAAAAGTTCACCGGAGATGACTTTTCCCATACAAAAGTTCACCGGAGATGACTTTCCCAATACAAAAGTTCACCGGAGATGACTTTTCCAATACAAAAGTTCACCGGAGATGACTTTCCCAATACAAAAGTTCACCGGAGATGACTTTTCCCATACAAAAGTTCACCGGAGATAACTTTTCCCATACAAAAGTTCACCGGAGATGACTTTTCCCATACAAAAGTTCACCGGAGATGACTTTCCCAATATAAAAGTTCACCGGGCATGACTTTCCCAATACAAAAGTTCACCGGAGATGACTTTTCCCATACAAAAGTTCACCGGAGATGACTTTCCCAATACAAAAGTTCACCGGAGATGACTTTTCCCATACAAAAGTTCACCGGAGATGACTTTTCCCATACAAAAGTTCACCCGGAGATGACTTTCCCAATACAAAAGTTCACCGGGCATGACTTTCCCAATACAAAAGTTCACCGGGCATGACTTTTCCCATACAAAAGTTCACCGGGCATGACTTTCCCAATACAAAAGTTCACCGGGCATGACTTTCCCAATACAAAAGTTCACCGGAGATGACTTTTCCCATACAAAAGTTCACCGGAGATGACTTTTCCCATACAAAAGTTCACCGGAGATGACTTTCCCAATACAAAAGTTCACCGGAGATGACTTTCCCAATACAAAAGTTCACCGGGCATGACTTTCCCAATATAAAAGTTCACCGGGCATGACTTTCCCAATACAAAAGTTCACCGGAGATGACTTTCCCAATACAAAAGTTCACCGGAGATGACTTTTCCCATACAAAAGTTCACCGGAGATGACTTTCCCAATACAAAAGTTCACCGGAGATGACTTTCCCAATACAAAAGTTCACCGGAGATGACTTTCCCAATACAAAAGTTCACCGGAGATGACTTTTCCCATACAAAAGTTCACCGGAGACGACTTTCCCAATACAAAAGTTCACCGGAGATGACTTTCCCAATACAAAAGTTCACCGGAGATGACTTTCCCAATACAAAAGTTCACCGGAGATGACTTTTCCCATACAAAAGTTCACCGGAGATGACTTTCCCAATACAAAAGTTCACCGGAGATGACTTTTCCCATACAAAAGTTCACCGGAGATGACTTTCCCAATACAAAAGTTCACCGGAGATGACTTTCCCAATACAAAAGTTCACCGGAGATGACTTTTCCCATACAAGTCATCTCCGGTGAACTTTTGTATGGGAAAAGTCATCTCCGGTGAACTTTTGTATTGGGAAGGTCATGCCCGGTGAACTTTTGTATTGGGAAAGTCATGCCCGGTGAACTTTTATATTGGGAAAGTCATCTCCGTTGAACTTTTGTATTGGGAAAGTCATCTCCGGTGAACTTTTGTATTGGGAAAGTCATCTCCGGTGAACTTTTGTATGTGAAAAGTCATCTCCGGTGAACTTTTGTATGGGAAAAGTCATCTCCGGTGAACTTTTGTATTGGGAAAGTCATCTCCGCTGAACTTTTGTATGGGAAAAGTCATCTCCGGTGAACTTTTGTATTGGGAAAGTCATGCCCGGTGAACTTTTGTATTGGGAAAGTCATCTCCGGTGAACTTTTGTATGGGAAAAGTCATCTCCGGTGAACTTTTGTATGGGAAAAGTCATCTCCGGTGAACTTTTGTATGGGAAAAGTCATCTCCGGTGAACTTTTGTATTGGGAAAGTCATCTCCGGTGAACTTTTGTATTGGGAAAGTCATCTCCGGTGAACTTTTGTATGGGAAAAGTCATCTCCGGTGAACTTTTGTATTGGGAAAGTCATCTCCGGTGAACTTTTGTATTGGGAAAGTCATGCCCGGTGAACTTTTGTATTGGGAAAGTCATCTCCGGTGAACTTTTGTATTGGGAAAGTCATCTCCGGTGAACTTTTGTATTGGGAAAGTCATGCCCGGTGAACTTTTGTATTGGGAAAGTCATCTCCGGTGAACTTTAGTATGGGAAAAGTTCACTGGAGATGACTTTCCCAATACAAAAGTTCACCGGAGATGACTTTCCCAATACAAAAGTTCACCGAGCATGACTTTCCCAATACAAAAGTTCACCGGGCATGACTTTTCCCATACAAAAGTTCCGGGCATGACTTTCCCAATACAAAAGTTCACCGGGCATGACTTTCCCAATACAAAAGTTCACCGGAGATGACTTTTCCCATACAAAAGTTCACCGGAGATGACTTTTCCCATACAAAAGTTCACCGGAGATGACTTTCCCAATACAAAAGTTCACCGGAGATGACTTTCCCAATACAAAAGTTCACCGGGCATGACTTTCCCAATATAAAAGTTCACCGGGCATGACTTTCCCAATACAAAAGTTCACCGGAGATGACTTTCCCAATACAAAAGTTCACCGGAGATGACTTTTCCCATACAAAAGTTCACCGGAGATGACTTTCCCAATACAAAAGTTCACCGGAGATGACTTTCCCAATACAAAAGTTCACCGGAGATGACTTTCCCAATACAAAAGTTCACCGGAGATGACTTTTCCCATACAAAAGTTCACCGGAGATGACTTTCCCAATACAAAAGTTCACCGGAGATGACTTTCCCAATACAAAAGTTCACCGGAGATGACTTTCCCAATACAAAAGTTCACCGGAGATGACTTTTCCCATACAAAAGTTCACCGGAGATGACTTTTCCCATACAAAAGTTCACCGGAGATGACTTTTCCCATACAAAAGTTCACCGGAGATGACTTTCCCAATACAAAAGTTCACCGGGCATGACTTTCCCAATACAAAAGTTCACCGGAGATGACTTTTCCCATACAAAAGTTCACCGGAGATGACTTTCCCAATACAAAAGTTCACCGGAGATGACTTTTCCCATACAAAAGTTCACCGGAGATTACTTTTCCCATACAAAAGTTCACCGGAGATGACTTTCCCAATACAAAAGTTCACCGGAGATGACTTTCCCAATACAAAAGTTCACCGGAGATGACTTTCCCAATATAAAAGTTCACCGGGCATGACTTTCCCAATACAAAAGTTCACCGGGCATGACTTTCCCAATACAAAAGTTCACCGGAGATGACTTTTCCCATACAAAAGTTCACCGGAGATGACTTTCCCAATACAAAAGTTCACCGGAGATGACTTTTCCCATATAAAAGTTCACCGGAGATGACTTTCCCAATACAAAAGTTCACCGGAGATGACTTTCCCAATACAAAAGTTCACCGGAGATGACTTTTCCCATACAAAAGTTCACCGGAGATGACTTTCCCAATACAAAAGTTCACCGGAGATGACTTTTCCCATACAAAAGTTCACCGGAGATGACTTTCCCAATACAAAAGTTCACCGGAGATGACTTTCCCAATACAAAAGTTCACCGGAGATGACTTTCCCAATACAAAAGTTCACCGGAGATGACTTTTCCCATACAAAAGTTCACCGGAGATGACTTTCCCAATACAAAAGTTCACCGGAGATGACTTTCCCAATACAAAAGTTCACCGGAGATGACTTTCCCAATACAAAAGTTCACCGGAGATGACTTTTCCCATACAAAAGTTCACCGGAGATGACTTTTCCCATACAAAAGTTCACCGGAGATGACTTTCCCAATACAAAAGTTCACCGGAGATGACTTTTCCCATACAAAAGTTCACCGGAGATGACTTTCCCAATACAAAAGTTCACCGGGCATGACTTTCCCAATACAAAAGTTCACCGGGCATGACTTTTCCCATACAAAAGTTCACCGGGCATGACTTTCCCAATACAAAAGTTCACCGGGCATGACTTTCCCAATACAAAAGTTCACCGGAGATGACTTTTCCCATACAAAAGTTCACCGGAGATGACTTTTCCCATACAAAAGTTCACCGGAGATGACTTTCCCAATACAAAAGTTCACCGGAGATGACTTTCCCAATACAAAAGTTCACCGGGCATGACTTTCCCAATACAAAAGTTCACCGGGCATGACTTTCCCAATACAAAAGTTCACCGGAGATGACTTTCCCAATACAAAAGTTCACCGGAGATGACTTTTCCCATACAAAAGTTCACCGGAGATGACTTTCCCAATACAAAAGTTCACCGGAGATGACTTTCCCAATACAAAAGTTCACCGGAGATGACTTTTCCAATACAAAAGTTCACCGGAGATGACTTTTCCCATACAAAAGTTCACCGGAGATGACTTTCCCAATACAAAAGTTCACCGGAGATGACTTTCCCAATACAAAAGTTCACCGGAGATGACTTTCCCAATACAAAAGTTCACCGGAGATGACTTTTCCCATACAAAAGTTCACCGGAGATGACTTTCCCAATACAAAAGTTCACCGGAGATGACTTTTCCCATACAAAAGTTCACCGGAGATGACTTTCCCAATACAAAAGTTCACCGGAGATGACTTTCCCAATACAAAAGTTCACCGGAGATGACTATTCCCATACAAAAGTTCACCGGAGATGACTTTCCCAATACAAAAGTTCACCGGAGATGACTTTTCCCATACAAAAGTTCACCGGAGATGACTTTCCCAATACAAAAGTTCACCGGGCATGACTTTCCCAATACAAAAGTTCACCGGAGATGACTTTCCCAATACAAAAGTTCACCGGAGATGACTTTCCCAATACAAAAGTTCACCGGGCATGACTTTCCCAATACAAAAGTTCACCGGAGATGACTTTCCCAATACAAAAGTTCACCGGGCATGACTTTCCCAATACAAAAGTTCACCGGGCATGACTTTCCCAATACAAAAGTTCACCGGAGATGACTTTCCCAATACAAAAGTTCACCGGAGATGACTTTTCCCATACAAAAGTTCACCGGAGATTACTTTCCCAATACAAAAGTTCACCGGAGATGACTTTCCCAATACAAAAGTTCACCGGAGATGACTTTTCCAATACAAAAGTTCACCGGAGATGACTTTTCCCATACAAAAGTTCACCGGAGATGACTTTCCCAATACAAAAGTTCACCGGAGATGACTTTCCCAATACAAAAGTTCACCGGGCATGACTTTCCCAATACAAAAGTTCACCGGGCATGACTTTCCCAATACAAAAGTTCACCGGAGATGACTTTCCCAATACAAAAGTTCACCGGAGATGACTTTTCCCATACAAAAGTTCACCGGAGATGACTTTCCCAATACAAAAGTTCACCGGAGATGACTTTCCCAATACAAAAGTTCACCGGAGATGACTTTTCCAATACAAAAGTTCACCGGAGATGACTTTTCCCATACAAAAGTTCACCGGAGATGACTTTCCCAATACAAAAGTTCACCGGAGATGACTTTCCCAATACAAAAGTTCACCGGAGATGACTTTCCCAATACAAAAGTTCACCGGAGATGACTTTTCCCATACAAAAGTTCACCGGAGATGACTTTCCCAATACAAAAGTTCACCGGAGATGACTTTTCCCATACAAAAGTTCACCGGAGATGACTTTCCCAATACAAAAGTTCACCGGAGATGACTTTCCCAATACAAAAGTTCACCGGAGATGACTATTCCCATACAAAAGTTCACCGGAGATGACTTTCCCAATACAAAAGTTCACCGGAGATGACTTTTCCCATACAAAAGTTCACCGGAGATGACTTTCCCAATACAAAAGTTCACCGGGCATGACTTTCCCAATACAAAAGTTCACCGGAGATGACTTTCCCAATACAAAAGTTCACCGGAGATGACTTTCCCAATACAAAAGTTCACCGGGCATGACTTTGCCAATACAAAAGTTCACCGGAGATGACTTTCCCATACAAAAGTTCACCGGAGATGACTTTCCCAATACAAAAGTTCACCGGAGATGACTTTTCCCATACAAAAGTTCACCGGAGATGACTTTCCCAATACAAAAGTTCACCGGAGATGACTTTCCCAATACAAAAGTTCACCGGGCATGACTTTCCCAATACAAAAGTTCACCGGAGATGACTTTCCCAATACAAAAGTTCACCGGAGATGACTTTCCCAATACAAAAGTTCACCGGAGATGACTTTTCCCATACAAAAGTTCACCGGAGATTACTTTCCCAATATAAAAGTTCACCGGGCATGACTTTCCCAATACAAAAGTTCACCGGAGATGACTTTTCCCATACAAAAGTTCACCGGAGATGACTTTTCCAATACAAAAGTTCACCGGAGATGACTTTTCCCAATATAAAAGTTCACCGGGCATGACTTTCCCAATACAAAAGTTCACCGGAGATGACTTTTCCCATACAAAAGTTCACCGGAGATGACTTTCCCAATACAAAAGTTCATCGGAGATGACTTTTCCCATACAAAAGTTCACCGGAGATGACTTTTCCCATACAAAAGTTCACCGGAGATGACTTTCCCAATACAAAAGTTCACCGGAGATGACTTTCCCAATACAAAAGTTCACCGGAGATGACTTTTCCCATACAAAAGTTCACCGGAGATGACTTTCCCAATACAAAAGTTCACCGGAGATGACTTTCCCATACAAAAGTTCACCGGAGATGACTTTCCCAATACAAAAGTTCACCGGAGATGACTTTCCCAATACAAAAGTTCACCGGAGATGACCTTTTCCCATACAAAAGTTCACCGGAGATGACTTTCCCAATACAAAAGTTCACCGGAGATTGACTTTCCCAATACAAAAGTTCACCGGAGATGACTTTCCCAATACAAAAGTTCACCGGAGATGACTTTCCCAATATAAAAGTTCACCGGGCATGACTTTCCCAATACAAAAGTTCACCGGGCATGACTTTCCCAATACAAAAGTTCACCGGAGATGACTTTTCCCATACAAAAGTTCACCGGAGATGACTTTCCCAATACAAAAGTTCACCGGAGATGACTTTTCCCATACAAAAGTTCACCGGAGATGACTTTCCCAATACAAAAGTTCACCGGAGATGACTTTCCAATACAAAAGTTCACCGGAGATGACTTTTCCCATACAAAAAGTTCACCGGAGATGACTTTCCCAATACAAAAGTTCACCGGAGATGACTTTCCCAATACAAAAGTTCACCGAGATGACTTTTCCCATACAAAAGTTCACCGGAGATGACTTTCCCAATACAAAAGTCACCGGAGATGACTTTCCCAATACAAAAGTTCACCGGATATGACTTTCCCAATACAAAAGTTCACCGGAGATGACTTTCCCAATACAAAAGTTCACCGGAGATGACTTTCCCATACAAAAGTTCACCGGAGATGACTTTCCCAATACAAAAGTTCACCGGAGATGACTTTTCCCAATACAAAAGTTCACCGGAGATGACTTTCCCAATACAAAAGTTCACCGGAGATGACTTTTCCCATACAAAAGTTCACCGGAGATGACTTTCCCAATACAAAAGTTCACCGGAGATGACTTTCCCAATACAAAAGTTCACCGGAGATGACTTTCCCAATACAAAAGTTCACCGGAGATGACTTTTCCCATACAAAAGTTCACCGGAGATGACTTTTCCCATACAAAAGTTCACCGGAGATGACTTTCCCAATACAAAAGTTCACCGGAGATGACTTTCCCAATACAAAAGTTCACCGGAGATGACTTTCCCAATACAAAAGTTCACCGGAGATGACTTTCCCAATATAAAAGTTCACCGGAGATGACTTTCCCAATACAAAAGTTCACCGGGCATGACTTTCCCAATATAAAAGTTCACCGGGCATGACTTTCCCAATATAAAAGTTCACCGGAGATGACTTTTCCCATACAAAGTTCACCGGAGATGACTTTTCCCATACGAAAGTTCACCGGAGATGACTTTTCCCATACAAAAGTTCACCGGAGATGACTTTTCCCATACAAAAGTTCACCGGAGATGACTTTCCCAATACAAAAGTTCACCGGACATGACTTTCCCAATACAAAAGTTCACCGGAGATGACTTTCCCAATACAAAAGTTCACCGGAGATGACTTTCCCCATATAAAAGTTCACCGGAGATGACTTTTCCCAATACAAAAGTTCACCGGGCATGACTTTCCCAATATAAAAGTTCACCGGAGATGACTTTCCCAATACAAAAGTTCACCGGAGATGACTTTTCCCATACAAAAGTTCACCGGAGATGGATTTCCCATACAAAAGGTCACCGGAGATGACTTTCCCATACAAAAGTTCACCGGAGATGACTTTTCCCATACAAAAGTTCACCGGAGATGACTTTTCCCATACAAAAGTTCACCGGAGATGACTTTTCCCATACAAAAGTTCACCGGAGATGACTTTTCCCAATACAAAAGTTCACCGGAGATGACTTTTCCCATACAAAAGTTCACCGGAGATGACTTTCCCAATACAAAAGTTCACCGGAGATGACTTTTCCCCATACAAAAGTTCACCGGAGATGACTTTCCCAATACAAAAGTTCACCGGAGATGACTTTCCCATACAAAAGTTCACCGGAGATGACTTTCCAATACAAAAGTTCACCGGAGATGACTTTCCCACTACAAAAGTTCACCGAGATGACTTTTCCAATACAAAAGTTATCCGAGTGACTTTTCCATACAAAAGTTCACGAGATTACTTTACCAAATACAAAAGTTTCACGAAGATGACTTTTCCCATACAATACAAAAGTTCACCGGAGATGACTTTCCCAATACAAAAGTTCACCGGAGATGACTTTTCCCATACAAAAGTTCACCGGAGATGACTTTCCCAATACAAAAGTTCACCGGAGATGACTTTCCCAATATAAAAGTTCACCGGGCATGACTTTCCCAATACAAAAGTTCACCGGAGATGACTTTTCCCATACAAAAGTTCACCGGAGATGACTTTCCCAATACAAAAGTTCACCGGAGATGACTTTCCCAATACAAAAGTTCACCGGAGATGACTTTCCCAATACAAAAGTTCACCGGAGATGACTTTCCCAATACAAAAGTTCACCGGAGATGACTTTTCCCATACAAAAGTTCACCGGAGATGACTTTCCCAATACAAAAGTTCACCGGAGATGACTTTCCCATACAAAAGTTCACCGGAGATGACTTTCCCAATACAAAAGTTCACCGGAGATGACTTTCCCAATACAAAAGTTCACCGGAGATGACTTTTCCCATACAAAAGTTCACCGGAGATGACTTTCCCAATACAAAAGTTCACCGGAGATGACTTTCCCAATACAAAAGTTCACCGGAGATGACTTTCCCAATACAAAAGTTCACCGGAGATGACTTTCCCAATACAAAAGTTCACCGGAGATGACTTTTCCCATACAAAAGTTCACCGGAGATGACTTTCCCAATACAAAAGTTCACCGGAGATGACTTTCCCAATACAAAAGTTCACCGGAGATGACTTTTCCCATACAAAAGTTCACCGGAGATGACTTTCCCAATACAAAAGTTCACCGGAGATGACTTTTCCCATACAAAAGTTCACCGGAGATGACTTTCCCATACAAAAGTTCACCGGAGATGACTTTCCCAATACAAAAGTTCACCGGAGATGACTTTCCCAATACAAAAGTTCACCGGAGATGACTTTTCCCATACAAAAGTTCACCGGAGATGACTTTCCCAATACAAAAGTTCACCGGAGATGACTTTTCCCAATACAAAAGTTCACCGGAGATGACTTTCCCAATACAAAAGTTCACCGGAGATGACTTTCCCAATACAAAAGTTCACCGGAGATGACTTTTCCCATACAAAAGTTCACCGGAGATGACTTTCCCAATACAAAAGTTCACCGGAGATGACTTTCCCAATACAAAAGTTCACCGGAGATGACTTTCCCAATACAAAAGTTCACCGGAGATGACTTTCCCAATACAAAAGTTCACCGGAGATGACTTTCCCAATACAAAAGTTCACCGGAGATGACTTTCCCAATACAAAAGTTCACCGGAGATGACTTTCCCAATACAAAAGTTCACCGGAGATGACTTTCCCATACAAAAGTTCACCGGAGATGACTTTCCCAATACAAAAGTTCACCGGAGATGACTTTCCCCATACAAAAGTTCACCGGAGATGACTTTCCCAATACAAAAGTTCACCGGAGATGACTTTCCCAATACAAAAGTTCACCGGAGATGACTTTCCCAATACAAAAGTTCACCGGAGATGACTTTTCCCATACAAAAGTTCACCGGAGATGACTTTCCCAATACAAAAGTTCACCGGAGATGACTTTCCCAATACAAAAGTTCACCGGAGATGACTTTCCCAATACAAAAGTTCACCGGAGATGACTTTTCCCATACAAAAGTTCACCGGAGATGACTTTCCCAATACAAAAGTTCACCGGAGATGACTTTCCCAATACAAAAGTTCACCGGAGATGACTTTCCCAATACAAAAGTTCACCGGAGATGACTTTCCCATACAAAAGTTCACCGGAGATGACTTTCCCAATACAAAAGTTCACCGGAGATGACTTTCCCAATACAAAAGTTCACCGGAGATGACTTTCCCATACAAAAGTTCACCGGAGATGACTTTCCCAATACAAAAGTTCACCGGAGATGACTTTCCCAATACAAAAGTTCACCGGAGATGACTTTCCCAAATACAAAGTTCACCGGAGATGACTTTCCCAATACAAAAGTTCACCGGAGATGACTTTCCCAATACAAAAGTTCACCGGAGATGACTTTCCCAATACAAAAGTTCACCGGAGATGACTTTTCCCATACAAAAGTTCACCGGGCATGACTTTCCCATACATAAGTTCACCGCAGATGACTTTTCCCATACAAAAGTTCACCGGAGATGACTTTTCCCATACAAAAGTTCACCGGAGATGACTTTCCCAATATAAAAGTTCACCGGGCATGACTTTCCCAATACAAAAGTTCACCGGGCATGACTTTCCCAATACAAAAGTTCACCGGGCATGACTTTCCCAATACAAAAGTTCACCGGAGATGACTTTTCCCATACAAAAGTTCACCGGAGATGACTTTCCCAACACAAAAGTTCACCGGAGATGACTTTTCCCATACAAAAGTTCACCGGAGATGACTTTCCCAATACAAAAGTTCACCGGAGATGACTTTTCCCATACAAACGTTCACCGGAGATGACTTTCCCAATACAAAAGTTCACCGGAGATGACTTTTCCCATTCAAAAGTTCACCGGGCATGACTTTCCCAATACAAAAGTTCACCGGAGATGACTTTTCCCATACAAAAGTTCACCGGAGATGACTTTCCCAATACAAAAGTTCACCGGAGATGACTTTCCCAATACAAAAGTTCACCGGAGATGACTTTTCCCATACAAAAGTTCACCGGAGATGACTTTCCCAATACAAAAGTTCACCGGGCATGACTTTCCCAATACAAAAGTTCACCGGAGATGACTTTCCCAATACAAAAGTTCACCGGAGATGACTTTTCCCATACAAAAGTTCACCGGAGATGACTTTCCCAATACAAAAGTTCACCGGAGATGACTTTTCCCATACAAAAGTTCACCGGAGATGACTTTCCCAATACAAAAGTTCACCGGAGATGACTTTTCCCATACAAAAGTTCACCGGAGATGACTTTCCCAATACAAAAGTTCACCGGAGATGACTTTCCCAATACAAAAGTTCACCGGAGATGACTTTTCCCATACAAAAGTTCACCGGGCATGACTTTCCCATACAAAGTTCACCGGAGATGACTTTTCCCATACAAAAGTTCCCCGGAGATGACTTTTCCCATACAAAAGTTCACCGGAGATGACTTTCCCAATATAAAAGTTCACCGGGCATGACTTTCCCAATACAAAAGTTCACCGGCATGACTTTCCAATACAAAGTTCACCGGGCATGACTTTCCCAATACAAAAGTTCACCGGAGATGACTTTTCCCATACAAAAGTTCACCGGAGATGACTTTCCCAATACAAAAGTTCACCGAAGATGACTTTCCCATACAAAAGTTCACCGGAGATGACTTTCCCAATATAAAAGTTCACCGGGCATGACTTTCCCAATACAAAAGTTCACCGGGCACGACTTTCCCAATACAAAAGTTCACCGGGCATGACTTTCCCAATACAAAAGTTCACCGGAGATGACTTTTCCCATACAAAAGTTCACCGGAGATGACTTTCCCAATACAAAAGTTCACCGGAGATGACTTTCCCAATACAAAAGTTCACCGGAGATGACTTTCCCAATACAAAAGTTCACCGGAGATGACTTTTCCCATACAAAAGTTCACCGGAGATGACTTTCCCAATACAAAAGTTCACCGGAGATGACTTTCCCAATACAAAAGTTCACCGGGCATGACTTTCCCAATACAAAAGTTCACCGGGCACGACTTTCCCAATACAAAAGTTCACCGGGCATGACTTTCCCAATACAAAAGTTCACCGGGCATGACTTTCCCAATACAAAAGTTCACCGGAGATGACTTTTCCCATACAAAAGTTCACCGGAGATGACTTTCCCAATACAAAAGTTCACCGGAGATGACTTTTCCCATACAAAAGTTCACCGGAGATGACTTTCCCAATACAAAAGTTCACCGGAGATGACTTTTCCCATACAAAAGTTCACCGGAGATGACTTTCCCAATACAAAAGTTCACCGGAGATGACTTTCCCAATACAAAAGTTCACCGGAGATGACTTTCCCAATACAAAAGTTCACCGGAGATGACTTTTCCCACACAAAAGTTCACCGGGCATGACTTTCCCATACAAAAGTTCACCGGAGATGACTTTTCCCATACAAAAGTTCACCGGAGATGACTTTTCCCATACAAAAGTTCACCGGAGATGACTTTCCCAATATAAAAGTTCACCGGGCATGACTTTCCCAATACAAAAGTTCACCGGGCATGACTTTCCCAATACAAAAGTTCACCGGGCATGACTTTCCCAATACAAAAGTTCACCGGAGATGACTTTTCCCATACAAAAGTTCACCGGAGATGACTTTCCCAATACAAAAGTTCACCGGAGATGACTTTTCCCATACAAAAGTTCACCGGAGATGACTTTCCCAATACAAAAGTTCACCGGAGATGACTTTTCCCATACAAAAGTTCACCGGAGATGACTTTCCCAATACAAAAGTTCACCGGAGATGACTTTTCCCATACAAAAGTTCACCGGGCATGACTTTCCCAATACAAAAGTTCACCGGAGATGACTTTTCCCATACAAAAGTTCACCGGAGATGACTTTCCCAATACAAAAGTTCACCGGAGATGACTTTCCCAATACAAAAGTTCACCGGAGATGACTTTTCCCATACAAAAGTTCACCGGAGATGACTTTCCCAATACAAAAGTTCACCGGGCATGACTTTCCCAATACAAAAGTTCACCGGAGATGACTTTCCCAATACAAAAGTTCACCGGAGATGACTTTTCCCATACAAAAGTTCACCGGAGATGACTTTCCCAATACAAAAGTTCACCGGAGATGACTTTTCCCATACAAAAGTTCACCGGAGATGACTTTCCCAATACAAAAGTTCACCGGAGATGACTTTTCCCATACAAAAGTTCACCGGAGATGACTTTCCCAATACAAAAGTTCACCGGAGATGACTTTCCCAATACAAAAGTTCACCGGAGATGACTTTTCCCATACAAAAGTTCACCGGGCATGACTTTCCCATACAAAGTTCACCGGAGATGACTTTTCCCATACAAAAGTTCACCGGAGATGACTTTTCCCATACAAAAGTTCACCGGAGATGACTTTCCCAATATAAAAGTTCACCGGGCATGACTTTCCCAATACAAAAGTTCACCGGGCATGACTTTCCCAATACAAAAGTTCACCGGGCATGACTTTCCCAATACAAAAGTTCACCGGAGATGACTTTTCCCATACAAAAGTTCACCGGAGATGACTTTCCCAATACAAAAGTTCACCGAAGATGACTTTTCCCATACAAAAGTTCACCGGAGATGACTTTCCCAACATAAAAGTTCACCGGGCATGACTTTCCCAATACAAAAGTTCACCGGGCACGACTTTCCCAATACAAAAGTTCACCGGGCATGACTTTCCCAATACAAAAGTTGACCGGAGATGACTTTTCCCATACAAAAGTTCACCGGAGATGACTTTCCCAATACAAAAGTTCACCGGAGATGACTTTCCCAATACAAAAGTTCACCGGAGATGACTTTCCCAATACAAAAGTTCACCGGAGATGACTTTTCCCATACAAAAGTTCACCGGAGATGACTTTCCCAATACAAAAGTTCACCGGAGATGACTTTCCCAATATAAAAGTTCACCGGGCATGACTTTCCCAATACAAAAGTTCACCGGGCATGACTTTCCCAATACAAAAGTTCACCGGGCATGACTTTCCCAATACAAAAGTTCACCGGAGATGACTTTTCCCATACAAAAGTTCACCGGAGATGACTTTCCCAATACAAAAGTTCACCGGAGATGACTTTTCCCATACAAAAGTTCACCGGAGATGACTTTCCCAATACAAAAGTTCACCGGAGATGACTTTTCCCATACAAAAGTTCACCGGAGATGACTTTCCCAATACAAAAGTTCACCGGAGATGACTTTTCCCATACAAAAGTTCACCGGGCATGACTTTCCCAATACAAAAGTTCACCGGAGATGACTTTTCCCATACAAAAGTTCACCGGAGATGACTTTCCCAATACAAAAGTTCACCGGAGATGACTTTCCCAATACAAAAGTTCACCGGAGATGACTTTTCCCATACAAAAGTTCACCGGAGATGACTTTCCCAATACAAAAGTTCACCGGGCATGACTTTCCCAATACAAAAGTTCACCGGGCATGACTTTCCCAATACAAAAGTTCACCGGGCATGACTTTCCCAATACAAAAGTTCACCGGAGATGACTTTTCCCAATACAAAAGTTCACCGGAGATGACTTTCCCAATACAAAAGTTCACCGAAGATGACTTTTCCCATACAAAAGTTCACCGGAGATGACTTTCCCAATACAAAAGTTCACCGGGCATGACTTTCCCAATACAAAAGTTCACCGGGCATGACTTTCCCATACAAAAGTTCACCGGAGATGACTTTTCCCATACAAAAGTTCACCGGAGATGACTTTCCCAATACAAAGTTCACCGAAGATGACTTTTCCC